>NC_134355.1:562688141-562775641 GCF_048569485.1 Anomaloglossus baeobatrachus | reverse complement strand
CAGCTCTCACAGAAATTTTGCTTGGTTTTCCAAACCTTATCCTGACCTCCACTGTTTCTGTAAGTGCCATTTCTGAATTACTTTTCTAACTGAGGGAAGGGCAACTTGAAAACGCTTTGCTATTTTCTTCTAGCTTTCTTCTGCTTTATGGGCCTTCACCATTTTGATTTTCAGAGTGCTAGGCAGCTGCTTTGAAAAACCCATGGCTGGTGTTTTATTTGCACAAGGTTAGAGGAAGCTGGGTTGTTATAAAGCTGTGAAATTTGCATCACCTGCCCTTTCCTAATTATGATAATGAACAAGCTACAAACCTAACAGGCTAATTAAGGTCTGAAATGATAGTCAAAGTTATCTGAGCACACAAATCTCCAAGGGTGTTCAAACTTTTGCATTGGCCCATTTTCATTTTTGTAGTTTTTAAAATGTTAAAGATGAAAATATTTTTTTTGTTCTTACCTAAAATATAAAGGAAATGTGTCATCTTTAACTTTATGCCTTTTAGAGATCATTTCATTTTCAACTTAACTGTTCACAATAACATTAATTTTTACCAGTGATGCTCAAACTTCTGCATAGCACTGTATGTATAAAACTACACACTGTGCCCCCAGAGGACATGACTGCATACTGTGCCCTCTGAAATTAAAAGGAATCTGTCATCGGGTTTTTAACACCTAATCTGAGAGCAGCATAATGTAGGGACAGAGACAAAGATTCCAATGATGTCACTTACTGGGCCTCTTAGTATAGTTTTGATAAAATCACAGTTTTATCAGCAGGAGATTTAATATAGTGGAGAACGTGGGTGATCTGCGCTGCTTGTTTCGTACGTACAGAAAACAGTCCATTATGCGGTAAAAGGGTGTCTATACATTTTTATCCTCAACACGTTTTGAGGTTAACCTTCAGGAGAACCACAATGTAGTTCTGCTAAAGAAAAAGTTTAACTTCAAAATGCATTGAGAATAAAACAGTATAGACTCCCCGATACCGCATAATGGACTTTTTACTGTAGATCTGAAACCAGCAGCGCAGATCACCCACTTTATCCACTATATTGACTGTCATGTTGGACCCTCCAACCTGTTGGGTCTACAGCAGCTGGAACATCTCTTTTCAAAGGCTTAACTAGAGTTGCAGTTACACAACCCCACTTTTTTCCCTTCTATAACACAAGGTGAGCAGCATTGCTTTCTAGCTATAATTACCAGTTCACTGGATAAAACCCTATTGCCCTTGAATTGTCCCCAGTCCTATCAGCAGGAGATAGTCACTAAAGGACTAATAAATCTGCTGCAATATAGTCCAACCCCGCCTACACCACTGATTGGCAAGTTTCTGCCTATGCAGTGTACACAGAAAGCTGCTAACGAGAGAACTAACGGAGTGTATTTGCAAAATTAACAAATTTATTGAAACACAGGACTGGCACAATAGAGGATAGGCGGCAACATCAAAGGCATGTATGAGACAAAAAATTGTATGGAAGATGTTAAAACATACAATATGGTGTCAATGGGCCACCATGGGATGATGAATATTAAATAAACATGAGTAACTGTTGGGATGGCAACACAATTGTATATATGTGACCAATATGCACGTATAATTGCAACCAGATGCAATGAAAAATGGGGAAAATTGTCATAAGCACAAATTACGTGCCCCCCATTAAATCATGCATCGGGAATAATCAAGGCCATCAGCACAATACCCAAAAATATCATATTGCATATGCAAAAGATGGAACATGAGTGCTCATGGGAGAATCATAAATGAGAAATGTAATCAGTGCTAGTGAGGAAAAAGTCGTAAATGATAAATACAATGATCCAACACAGCATCAACATCACATATAACCCATAAAAGCACAGACAATAATGCTATAATAGGCATGAAAAATACATTTGCATAGCAAAACAAGGTGGCAATCACATTATGCCTAAATCAGGCATAGAGTAAAAAACAATGGGCGCAGACCCTAAATGGAAGCATACCCATAAAGCACACACAGCCAATGAGTGGCAGCAAGAGGTCCCCCTGGAGACCCCATGTTATATGTTTTGAGTGTGCCATGTAGGAAGGTGTATCATGCTGTCCTTTCCCTACTCATATTGTGTGGCTTTTTGCCTTCTAACGAGAGAACTAGTAGATCAGAAGGGCAAGCAGCTCAGTAAGTGATACCGCTGGAATCAGTCTCTGTCCACACATCATGCTGCTGCTGCTCTCAGATGGGGTGGGGAGATGCAACCTGGTGACAGATACCTTTTAAAAGGGAAGCTGGCAGAAGTCTTAAGACGCTGGCTGCAAGATTTCAGTGACATATGTTTTACTCTAAAACACTGGTTCTCCCCCACACATGTAGATACCTCTCACTCCAGGAAAGTGGGTGGGGAGAAGCCGACAGGGACACACTTGTCCGACTAGTTTCCCTTTTAGGCCTAAGACACACGGCATGAAAATCGGACCGAGTGGAATGTGATAAAACATCGCATTCCACTCGGACCAATATTAACCTATGTCCCAGCACCCATGAGCGATTATTTTCTCGGCCCCAATCGGATCAAGAAAACAATCGTAGCATGCTGCGATTGTAATGCGAGACTCTCTCGCACCCATTCAAGTGTATAGGGTGAGAGAAAGATCGCACCGCACTTGGTGTACCGCGAGAATGGCAATAGCCGGCTACAGAGGAGAGAGGGAGAGAAATCCCTCCCTCTCCTTCTCCGTGCCGGCCCGACCCTCTGCAGCATCGGTCCTCCCCTCCTCGCATGTTCAGACCTCAGTCGCAGTGACACTCGCATGACACTCGGCTCTTGCTGTGCTGCCAGCGTGAGCCGAGTGTCATACGAGGATCGCATTAGTCCCCCGTGTGGCCCCGGCCTTAAAGTAGTTTTTTTTTTTCGAAAATGCTGCAGAGTTAAACATATGTGGCTGAAATCATACAGTGTCTGACACATGCTAGCTGTCAATCAGCTGTCAGGATCTCTAAACAAAAACCTAATCACTAGGGATGATCGAATACGCTATTATTCGCACCGAATATCCGAAGAATACCTTGCAGCTATTAGAGTATTCGCGAATATCCGATGCCCAATGTAAGTCTATGGGAAACCAGAATAATTTCATGTTGGACCCGTTGGTGACCTGTGGTGACTGAGGAAAAGGCTGAAATGGATGGGAAAAGGCAGAAACAGTATGGGCACAGCCTGTAGAAGGTGCCTCACTGCATTTCTGCCCCCTCCTGATTCATCCAAGGTGACAGGACACACACTAACGCGCCGACCGCATTCACCCTCTTCCTCTGATTTCTGTCACATGTGCCATGACAAATGCGACAGAAAACTACTCCCCGGGTCCAGCTAAGTCCCCCCATACCCACCTGGTGTTTCCCCGCTGTTTTTACCTTTTTGCAGCGCTGATCCCCCGCATCCCTCCTCCTTCACAATGAACGCTAGGCGCATGCGCAGAGTGCGGCTGTCAGCTCAGCTCAGCTTAGCTTAGCTTCCTGTGTTCCCTGAGAATGGCTGTGGAGCTGCGCTGGCTGCATGCACACTGCTGCTGTGACCTGGGGAGAGTAGGTGCAGATTCTTTGCATCCACACTTCTCACATGGAGGGTCTGCACTCCCAGAAAATGGTGGACACATTACCTGAGCGTGTCCCCCATATCCTAGAAGGTCCAGAGTCGTCGTGGGACTTCCAAAATGGATTACAGGAGATTTTTTTCTTCTTTCCAATAAATTGGTGAAAGAGGGAATGTTTTGGGGAGTGTTTTTTCAAATCATTTTTTTTTGTCGTCTATTTTTTTTTCTACTTTTATTACTGACAGTTGGTGATGTCGGGTATCTGATAGAAGCCATGATATCAACTGCTGGGCTTGATGTCAGGTGACATGACACATCTGGTATCAACCCCATTTATTACCCAGTTTGCCACCGCATCAGGGCAACGGGATGAGCTGGGGGAAAGTTCCAGGATTGGCGCATCTAATGGATGCGCCACTTCTGGGGCAGCTGCGTCCTGCTATTTTTAGGCTGGGAAGGGCGAATAACTATGGACCTTCCCACCCTGAGAATACCAGACCACAGCTGTCTGCTTTACCTTGGCTGGTGAACCCCATTTTTTTTATTATTATTATTTATAAATAATTATAAAAAAAGAGCCTGGGGGCCCTCCAAATTGGATCCCCAACCAAGGTAAAGCTGCCAGCTGTGGTCTACAGGCTGCAGCCATCTGCTTTACCCTAAGCTGGCTATCAAAAATGGGGGGGACCCCACGTCGCTTTTTTTTTTTGGCTAAATGCAAGGCTAGGCACCCTTTAGTGCCACATGAAAGTCATTAAAGAGTGCCAGCTTAGAATATGCAGGGAGGTGGGACATTATATATGTGTTTGACATCGGACTGCCTGTCTATCTATCCATTATCTATCCCTCTATCTATCCATTATATATCTATCCCTCTATCCATCTATCTATCCCTCTATCTATCCCTCTATCTATCCCTCTATCAATCCCTCTATCAATCCCTCTATCAATCCCTCTATCAATCCCTTTATCAATCCCTCTATCAATCTATCCATCCATCCCTCCATCCATCCATCCCTCCATCCCTCCATCCATGCTCTTTGTAGCTGAATAATAAGGTCAAGATTACCAAATCTTCATGTTTTTCATTACAGGCATTGTCTCAATGGGTAGAGCTGGTGCCTACGGACAATTAGTTCACGAGTTCGACTCCCGGCCGTCCCGGTAAAGAATTTAAATTTATAATTGTAAATTATAATTATTTATTTATAATTATAATTTAATTATGCACTGAAAGGAGGGGCCGGACATCAGCTGTGAGCCGCGGGACACACCTCTAAAATAGGAGCAGTTCACGGAATGAGGCTGCATTAAGTACTCGCTCACAGATGTCACCGAGTGTGAATTACGCCGGACCTGGATATTTGGGAGCTTAATAAAGTGGTGACAGAGGGGCCTTTTGGTGTTTTATTTCAAATAAAGGATTTTTCGGTGTTGTGTTTTTTACTTTACTTACAGATTAGTGATGGCGTGTCATAGACGCTGCCATTACTAATCTTGGACTTAGTGACAGCGATGCGCTTCCATTAACTTCTTATTACCCTGATGGCCACAGCATCACGGCAATCAGGAAGGGCCGGTGACGTGCCGAGACTGTCGCATTTAATGGATGCGACATTCTCGGGGTAGCAGCGGGCTGATATTCTCGGCTGCGAGAGGGGGGGCCGTAACCATGGCCCTCGCCCTCCCCAGCCTTAGAATACCGGCCCGCTGCTGTGTGCTTACCTCGAATTGGTATCATTTGGGGGGGACCCCACATCGTTGTTTTACAATATTTATTTAACTACATGATATAGACCTGCCCACCGGCGGCTGTGATTGGTTGCAGTAAGACAGCTGTCACTCAGCATGGGGGCGTGTCTGACTGCTACCAATCATAGGCGCTGGTGGGCAGGGAAAGCAGGGAATAAGAGATGGAGTAATGTGCGGCCGGCATTTTCAAAAGCTGGAGAACGCGCCACAGTGTGACAGCCATGCAGCGCTGCGCTCGTGATCGGTAAGAAAGAGAGAGGGACAGACCGACTGACCATAATGGCCGCTGGCTTATATAGCCCCTATGACGCCATGCGGCCAAGCCAATCACAGTAACACCACAACAAAGATGGCTGCGGCGTTACTGTGAGGGCAAGTAACGTCAGATGTGTTCATTGGCTGGAAAAAGGCGCCAGGAAGTCCAGAAATGAAAATGAAAGTAGCAGAGCGAATACCATATTAGCAGTCGGATAGCGAATACCTCGAATACCCAATTATCCGTCCGATACCGAATAGTGGCGAATACATTCGCTCATCCCTACTAATCACCCAACATCAATTGCTCTTACTGCAGCCAAGTATTCTACCTGGTCTCCTGCTGAATAATACTTGTAGCACTATGGCATCATTAGCCACCAGCGTTATTTTACACAGACTTCAAGACGCTAAGCGGGAAACCAAACACGGATTGCATGGCAACAAAATATTATAAAACACCATGCCTCCTAAAAAAAAATTACTATATACAGTACTGTGCAAACGTTTTAGGCAGTTGTGGAAAAAATGCTGCAAAGAGCGGTTTAAACAATAGAAGTGTAAATAAAATCTGTGTAAATCTTAAAGTCAATATTGTGTGTCTTTTGCTTTCAAAATCACTAACCAATTTTATCAAATGGGTGATAATCATCATCATTTTCTTATCTAGGGTAAAACACAGTTATTCTCTGAAACAGAAACAGCTGTGTAGGAGGCCTAAAACTGGGTGAGAAAAAAAGAGAATTTTGTTTACTTACCGTAAATTCTTTTTCTTATAGTTCCGTATTGGGAGACCCAGACAATGGGTGTATAGCTTCTGCCTCCGGAGGACACACAAAGTACTACACTCAAAAGTGTAGCTCCTCCCTCTGAGCTTATACACCCCCTGGAGAACCAGATCTAGCCAGTTTAGTGCAAAAGCTGAAGGAGAATAGCCACCCACAAGTAAAAACAGAGCAAGAACCGGAACAACCGGAGACTTTGTCCACGACAACAGCCGGTGATAACACGCGGAACAAGAAATTACCAACAGGCAACAGGGAGGGTGCTGGGTCTCCCAATACGGAACTATAAGAAAAAGAATTTACGGTAAGTAAACAAAATTCTCTTTTTCTTTATCGTTCCTATGGGAGACCCAGACAATGGGACATCTCAAAGCAGTCCATGGGTGGGAATAAACAGAAAAACTAAGAAGTAGGCAGAGCCTAACTTCACAAATGGGCGACAGCCGCCTGAAGGATGCGTCTGCCCAAGCTCACATCTGCCGAAGCATGAGCATGCACTTGGTAGTGCTTTGAAAAGGTATGCAGGCTAGTCCAAGTGGCAGCCTGACAGACTTGCTGAGCCGTAGCCTGGTGCCTGAAAGCCCAAGAGGCACCGACAGCTCTGGTCGAGTGTGCCTTTGTCCCCGGCGGGGGAGGCACCTGAGAACACTGGTAGGCATCCGAAATGGTCGACCTAATCCAACGGGCTAAGGTCGGCTTAGAAGCAGAGAGGCCCTTACGCCGACCTGTGGTTAGCACAAAAAGAGAGGTGCACCGCCTAAGAGCAGCGGTGCGAGACACATAGATCCGGAGAGCACGCACCAGATCCAGAGTATGCAACGCTTTTTCAAAGCGATGAACAGGAGCCGGACAAAAGGAAGGTAGGGTAATGTCCTGGTTAAGGTGGAAAGGAGAGACCACCTTAGGAAGAAAGTCCGGAGTCGGACGGAGAACCACCTTGTCTTGATGAAAAACCAAAAAAGGTGACTCCGAAGAGAGCGCAGCCAAATCAGAGACTCTCCTGAGGGAAAGTTATGGCCACTAGAAAGACCACTTTCTGTGAAAGACGAAACAAAGAAACCTCCCTAAGAGGCTCAAAGGGGGGTTTCTGCAAAACCGTGAGAACCAAATTGAGGTCCCAGGGATCCAAGGGCCGCCGGTAAGGCGGAATGATGTGAGACGCGCCCTGCAAGAAGGTGCGGACCTGAGCCAGCCGGGCGATACGCCGCTGGAACAGCACTGACAGAGCCGAGACTTGTCCCTTGAGGGAATTGAGGGATAGTCCTAGCTGCAGACCGGACTGTAGAAAGGACAGAAGGGTCGGCAAGGACAAAAAGGCCAAGGAGCATGGCCAGAAGAGCGACACCAGGACAGGAAAATTCTCCAGGTCCTGTGATAGATTTTGGCCGAGGAAGACTTCCGAGCCCGAGTCATAGTGGAGATGACTTCAGGAGGAATACCAGAAGCCGTCAAGATCCAGGACTCAAGAGCCACTCCGTCAATCAGAGAGCCACAGAATTCTGGCGGAAAAATGGACCTTGTGAGAGAAGGTCTGGACGGTCCGGAAGATGCCACGGCACCTCTACGGACAGATGGAGCAGGTCTGGGTACCAAGCTCGCCTGGGCCAGTCCGGAGCAATGAGGATGACTCGACGGCCCTCCATTCTGATCTTGAAATTTGAGCTGTGCGGCCGGCGCGCAGGCACCATTGGCGCGGTTCTCAGGCGACAGCCAGAGAACCCGCCGGAAATGTCATAAAACACACTCAGCACACTCTCCCACAACAACAAAGTACAGGGACCTCCAATATATAAACGTCTCAGGTACTTAGCTTGCTGAGACGCAGGGTTTCAAGTCCCTGGGGATGAGTGCTCCGGTCCAGCAGGATCCTGAAGGGCTGCGGATGGAGACCGGTCTCCTGCCAAGCATGGAGAACCGTGCTGGCTCCCACTTCAAGCCAGAGCCCTGGAGGGATGGTGAAGGAGCGCGGCATGTAAGGCTCCAGCCTTGGAATCAACCTTAACAGCACCGCCGACACAGTGGGGTGAGAAGGGACATGCTAGGGGTCCAGCTTGGACCCGCTTTTCTTCAAACTCTTTCCAAAAATCAAAAATCAGATGAGAATGCATGTGTGGATGTATGCCTCCTGAACACAAAGCAATAAACTGACTAGATCTGGTTCTCCAGGGGGTGTATAAGCTCAGAGGGAGGAGCTACACTTTTGAGTGTAGTACTTTGTGTGTCCTCCGGAGGCAGAAGCTATACACCCATTGTCTGGGTCTCCCATAGGAACGATAAAGAAAGAACCACTTTAGTCCAAAAGGTGAGGCTGTGGAAGAGAGTGCTTCATGTCACAGGTCATCATAGTAAAACTGAGAAAATTAGCAAGACACAAGGTAGTTATACTGCATCGGCGAGGTCTCTCCCAAGCAAATATTTTATGACAAATTGGGATTTCAAGATATGTTGTTCAAGTTCTTTTGAAGAAGCACCAAGAAATGGGCAATGTTGAGGACCATAGAGACAGTGACTGGCGAAGGAAACTTAGTGCAGCAAAAAATTACTTAATATCAAAATCGGAAGATGTCCTTCAGTGCCATCAACTCAGGACTGGCAGAGTGACCTAGCTATTATTCGGAGAACGATTGGCGTTCATGGCAGAATTTTGGCAACAAAGCCATACTGACAACAAAGAAACAAGTCCAAAAGACTCAATAAGCACAAAACAATAGAAACTGCAGAAAAATCACAGAATCTGCTGTGGACTGATTAGTCAAAATGTGTAATATTTGGCTGTAGCAGAAGGCGGTTTGTTTGCAAAATGCTGGAGAGCTGTACAATAAGTGTCTATAGGCAACATTGAAGCTTGGTGGAGGTTCCCTGCACGTTTGGGTCTGTATTTCAGCAAATAGAAATGGGGATCTGGTCAGGATTAAAGGCGTCTTCAATTCTGATAAATACAGACAGAATTAGGGTACTTTCACACTTGCGTTGAACGGCATTCGTAGCATTGCGTTGTGTGACGCATGCAACGGATGCGTTGCATATAGTGGCACAACGGATGCTACGGATCGTACAAAATAACGCAATCAGTTATAGGTGTTTTTCATTGACTTTACACATCTGGGCATGCACAGTTGTGTAAAGACGGATGCGTTAACGGAATCCGTCAAATGACGGATTCTAACGGAATCCGCCACCTTAGGCGTCCATTATAAAAACAACGGATGCCAACGGATTCCTGCAGGTTGCGTTTTTTTGACACTCCGCAAAGTGCAGAAAAGCGCTACATGCAGTGTTCCATCCGCCCGGCGGTCACTGACAGTCAGCGACAAAACAACTGATGCGCCGCGGGGCGGATGCAACGCTAGACCATCCGTTGCTATCCATAGCTAATAGAAGTCTATGAGGAATAAAACGGTTTCCTGCAATGGTTACCGTAATTCCTCAAGGCTGCGGATAGCAACGGAACCGTCCAATGTAAGTGTGAAAGTAGCCTTCCCCATCACGGAAGCTGCAAATTGGCTCCAGATTTATTCTGCAGGAAGACAACCACCCCAAACATACACAGATGTCAGTAAGAACTCCTCAGTGTAAAAAAGAGAATTTTGTTTACTTACCGTAAATTCTTTTTCTTATAGTTCCGTATTGGGAGACCCAGACATTGGGTGTATAGCTTATGCCTCCGGAGGACACACAAAGTACTACACTAAAAAGTGTAGCTCCTCCCTCTGAGCATATACACCCCCTGGATAACCAGATCTAGCCAGTTTAGTGCAAAAGCTGAAGGAGAATAGCCACCCACAAGTAAAGACAGAGCAAGAACCGGAACAACCGGAGACTCTGTCTACAACAACAGGTGGTGATAACACGCGGAACAAGAAACTGCCAACAGGCAACAGGGAGGGTGCTGGGTCTCCCAATATGGAACTATAAGAAAAAGAATTTACCGTAAGTAAACAAAATTCTCTTTTTCTTTATAATTCCTATGGGAGACCCAGACATTGGGACGGCTCAAAGCAGTCCATGGGTGGGAATAAACAGAAAACTGAGAAGTAGGCGGAGCCGCCTGAAGGATGCGTCTGCCCAAGCTCGCATCTGCCGAAGCATGAGCATGCACTTGGTAGTGCTTTGAAAAGGTATGCAGGCTAGTCCAAGTGGCAGCCTGACAGACCTGCTGAGCCGTAGCCTGGTGCCTGAAAGCCCAAGAGGCACCGACAGCTCTGGTCGAGTGTGCCTTGATCCCCGGCGGGGGAGGCACCTGAGTACACTGGTAGGCATCGGATATGGCTGACATAATCCAACGAGCTAAGGTCGGCTTAGAAGCCGAGAGGCCCTTACGCCGACCTGTGGTTAGCACAAAAAGAGAGGTGCACCACCTAAGAACAGCGGTGCGAGACACATAGATCCGGAGCGCCCGCACCAGATCCAGAGTATGCAACGCTTTTTCAAAGCGATGAACCGGAGCCGGACAAAAGGAAGGCAGGGAAATGTCCTGGTTAAGGTGGAAAGGAGAAACCACCTTAGGGAGAAAATCCGGAGTCGGACGGAGAACCACCTTGTCTTGATGAAAAACCAAAAAAGGTGACTCCGAAGAGAGCGCAGCCAAATCAGAGACTCTCCTGAGGGAAAGTTATGGCCACTAGAAAGACCACTTTCTGTGAATGACGAGACAAAGAAACCTCCCTAAGAGGCTCAAAGGTGGGTTTCTGCAAGGCCGTGAGGACCAAATTGAGGTCCCAGGGATCCAAGGGCCGCCGGTAAGGCGGAATGATGTGAGACGCGCCCTGCATGAAGGTGCGCACCTGAGCCAGCCGGGCGATACGCCGCTGGAACAGCACTGACAGAGCCGAGACTTGTCCCTTGAGGGAATTGAGGGATAGTCCTAGCTGCAGACCGGACTGTAGAAAGGACAGAAGGGTCGGCAAGGACAAAAAGGCCAAGGAGCATGGCCAGAAGAGCGACACCAGGACAGGAAAATTCTCCAGGTCCTGTGATAGATTTTGGCCGAGGAAGACTTCCGAGCCCGAGTCATAGTGGAGATGACTTCAGGAGGAATACCAAAAGCCGTCAAGATCCAGGACTCAAGAGCCACGCCGTCAATCTGAGAGCCGCAGAATTCTGGCGGAAAAACGGACCTTGTGAGACAAGGTCTGGACGGTCCGGAAGATGCCACGGCCGATGGAGCAGGTCTGGGTACTAAGCTCGCCTGGGCCAGTCCGGTGCAATGAGGATGACCCGACGGCCCTCCATTCTGATCTTGCGCAGAACTCTGGGCAAGAGAGCTAGGGGGGGAAACACGTAGGACAGATGAAACTGGGACCAATCTTGAACCAGAGCGTCCGCTGCAAGGGCCTGAGGATCGTGGGAGCGAGCCACGTAAACCGGAACCTTGTTGTTGTGCCGGGATGCCATTAGATCCACTTCCAGAGTGCCCCACTTGCGGCAGATTGACTGAAACACTGCCGGATGCAGGGATGGAGATATACTGCTCCCCAGCCGGATAGACTGGCATCCGTGGTGAGGATCACCCAGGACGGGGCCAGGAAGGAGCGTCCCTGAGACAGAGAGAGGGGCCGAAGCCACCACTGAAGGGAGCCCCTGGTCTTTGGCGACAGAGCCACTAGCCTGTGCAAGGAGGAAGTCCGCTTGTCCCAACAGCGGAGAATGTCCAGCTGCAGAGGACGCAGATGGAACTGGGCAAAGGGAACAGCCTCCATTGATGCCACCATCTGACCCAGCACCTGCATCAGGTGCCTGATGGAATGACGGCAGGGCCTCAGCAGAGAGCGCACCGCCAGATGGAGGGACTGCTGTTTGACTAAGGGCAGCTTCACAAGTGCCGGCAGAGTCTCGAACTGCATCCCTAGGTACGTGAGCCTCTGGGTCGGAGTCAGACTGGATTTGGGCAGATTGACAAGCCACCCGAATTGGGTTAGAGTGGCGAGAGTGAGCGAGACACTCCGCTGACAGTCTGCGCTGGATGAAGCCTTGACTAGAAGGTCGTCCAGGTAAGGAATCACTGCCACCCCTTGGAGGTGCAGAACCGCAACCACTGCTGCCATGACCTTGGTGAATACTCGAGGGGCCGTGGCTAACCCGAAGGGGAGAGCCACGAATTGGAAATGTTCCTCTCCGATTGCAAAACGTAGCCAACGCTGGTGTGAAACTGCAATTGGCACATGCAGATAGGCATCTCTGATGTCGATGGATGCCAGGAAATCTCCTTGGGTCATTGAGGCAATGACTGATCGCAGAGACTCCATGCGAAAATGCCGCACCTGAACATGCTTGTTGAGAAGCTTGAGATCCAGGATGGGCCGGAAGGAACCGTCCTTTTTGGGGACTAGGAAGAGATTTGAGTAGAAACCTCTGAACCGTTCCCGGGCGGGAACCGGTACAATTACTCCGTTGGCCTGCAAGGATGCCACGGCCTGAGAGAAGGCGGCGGCCTTGGAGCAGGGGGGAGTTGACAGAAAAAATCTGTTTGGCGGGCTGTAAGAGAATTCTATCCTGTAGCCGTGGGAGATGATATCCCGCACCCACTGATCGGAGACGTGTTGAAACCACACGTCGCCAAAGTGGGAGAGCCTGCCACCGACTAAGGACGTTGCTGGCGCGTCCAGATAGTCAAGAGGAGGCTGCCTTAGTGGCAGCAGCTCCTGCGGTCTTTTGTGGACGCGCCTTTGTGCGCCAGTTGGGTTTTTGGTCCTAGGCTGAGTTAGTGGACGAGGCCGAGGGCTTAGAGGATGACCAGTTGGAGGAACGAAAGGAACGAAACCTCGACTGGTTCCTACCCTGGGCAGGTTTCCTGGTTTTAGTTTGTGGCATGGAAGTACTCTTTCCGCCAGTAGCTTCCTTAATAATTTCATCCAGTTGTTCACCGAATAGCCTGGATCCAGCAAAAGGGAGCCCAGCAAGGTACTTCTTTGAAGAAGCATCTGCCTTCCACTCTTGAAGCCACAAGATCCTGCGGATAGCGAGGGAATTAGCTGAAGCCACCGCAGTGCGGTGAGAAGCCTCCAGCATGGCAGACATGGCATAGGATGAAAAAGCTGAAGCTTGGGAAGTTAAGGCAACCATTTCGGGCATAGATTCCCTGGTGAGGGAATGCATCTCCTCTAGAGAAGCAGAGATGGCCTTGAGAGCCCACACTGCTGCAAAAGATGGGGAGAACGAGGCCCCAGCCGCCTCATATACAGATTTGGCCAGAAGGTCAACCTGGCGGTCAGTGGAATCCTTAAGAGATGTGCCATCAGCCACTGATATAATGGTCCGGGCTGAGAGTCTAGACACCGGAGGGTCTACCTTTGGTGAATGAGCCCACTCCTTGACCACCTCAGGTGGAAAGGGAAAACGGTCATCAGAACCACGCTTTGGGAAGCGTTTGTCAGGACAGGCTCTAGGCTTGGTCACAGTGGCCTGAAAACTGGAGTGGTTAAAGAACACACTCCTTGTCCTCTTAGGCAAGGTAAACTGGTGCTTTTCTGCCAGAGAGAGAGAGGGTTGCTCCTCTGATACTGGCGGATTGAGGTCCAGTACAGAATTAATGGACGCAATCAAATCACTAACATCTGCGTCACTTTCGGACAGATCAATGGGGCACATGGAGGTAGTGTCCGAGCCCCCAGTAATGGCATCCTCCTCGTCCTGCGAGTCAGCTCGTGAATCAGAGCCGCGGGACGAGGAAGGAGAGGGGACCCTGCGTCTCCTTTTAGGAGGACGGGGTCTGGGACCAGATGAAGAATCCTCTGTGAGCTCTGCTGAGAGAGCCCTAGCAGCAGAGGCGCCCTGAGAAGGGGGCTGATGCATGTTCAGCAAAGTCCGGGACAGCTGTCCCATGGAGTCGGCAAAAGACTGGGAGATTGACCTAGAGAAGGATTCTACCCAAGCCGGGGGTTCAGCCACCGGAGCCGGAGCAGCCGGAGGGACCACTGTGGGTGCGATTCCAGGCTGAGGCATTGTCAGGTTAGAGCAGGCATCACAATGTGGATATGGGCTCGGTTCAGGCAGCACAAGCTTACATACAGTGCATATTGAGTACAGCCTTGCAGCCTTGCTCTTCGTGTGAGACATGCTGCTGAAGTGGGGGCTCTGAGCCAGAATGACCCCCAGAGAGTATATAAGAAGGTCCACAACTGGAGTTTGTGGCTTACCAGACCGTTTGTGTGCCCTCCAGATCCCACAGCCCGGACCCCCAAGCAGCTTAGCAGGGATGCTGCAACCAGCGCTGATCCAGAGAAAAACGCTGAGAAAATGGCGCCGGAGCGAGGAGAGGGGGCGGGACCTGCTCTGAGAGCGGGATCTGGAGAGCCAAGGAGATTTACAGGGGAGGGGACATGTACTCAGAGAGGAGTGTCCCTCCCCTGTGCCGAACGGCCGCTGGGTGGAGCCGCACTGTCCCTCTGCATGATTGACATGCGAGGGCAGTGAAATCGAAATTAGGCCTCCGCCGAAGCCGGGGCCTAAATTTAAGCGATGTGGCCGGCGTGCAGGCACCATCGGCGCGGTTCTCAGGCGACAGCCAGAGAACCGGCCGGAAATGTCACAAAAGTTACACAGCACACTCTCCCACCATAATAAAGTACCGGGACCCCCCGAATATAAACATCTCAGGCACTTAGCTTGCTGGGACGCAGGGTTCCAAGTCCCTGGGGATGAGTGCTCCGTCCAGCAGGATCCTGAAGGGCTGCGGATGGAGACCGGTCTCCTGCAAAGCAAGGAGAACCGTGCTGGCTCCCACTTCAAGCCAGAGCCCGAAGGATGGTGAAGGAGCGCGGCATGTAAGGCTCCAGCCTTGTAAATCAACCTTAACAGCACCGCCGACACAGTGGGGTGAGAAGGGACATGCCGGGAGTCCAGGCTTGGACCCGCTTTTCTTCAAAAACTTTCCAAAAATGAAAAATCAGATGAGAATGCATGTGTGGATGTATGCCTCCTGAACACAAAGCGTTGCATACTCTGGATCTGGTGCGGGCGCTCCGGATCTATGTGTCTCGCACCGCTGTTCTTAGGCGGTGCACCTCTCTTTTTGTGCTAACCACAGGTCGGCGTAAGGGCCTCTCGGCTTCTAAGCCGACCTTAGCTCGTTGGATTAGGTCGGCCATATCCGATGCCTACCAGTGTACTCAGGTGCCTCCCCCGCCGGGGATCAAGGCACACTCGACCAGAGCTGTCGGTGCCTCTTGGGCTTTCAGGCACCAGGCTACGGCTCAGCAGGTCTGTCAGGCTGGACTAGCCTGCATACCTTTTCAAAGCACTACCAAGTGCATGCTCATGCTTCGGCAGATGCGAGCTTGGGCAGACGCATCCTTCAGGCGGCTCCGCCTACTTCTCAGTTTTCTGTTTATTCCCACCCATGGACTGCTTTGAGCCATCCCAATGTCTGGGTCTCCCATAGGAATGATAAAGAAAAAGAGAATTTTGTTTACTTACCGTAAATTCTTTTTCTTATAGTTCCGTATTGAGAGACCCAGCACCCTCCCTGTTGCCTGTTCGCAGTTTCTTGTTCCGCGTGTTATCACCACCTGTTGTTGTAGACAGAGGCTCCGGTTGTTCCGGTTCTTGCTCTGTCTTTACTTGTGGGTGGCTATTCTCCTTCAGCTTTTGCACTAAACTGGCTAGATCTGGTTATCCAGGGGGTGTATATGCTCAGAGGGAGGAGCTACACTTTTTAGTGTAGTACTTTGTGTGTCCTCCGGAGGCAGAAGCTATACACCCAATGTCTGGGTCTCCCATAGGAACGATAAAGAAAAACAAGGCGTTGAAGAAGTGATGATACACAAAGTCCTGTTCTCAACATCATCAAGTATATTATTACACAAAGAGATAGAAGGATTTGCATAAGCCTACATCCACAGAAGATCGGTGGTTAGTTTTCCAAGATGTTTGGAAGAATCTCATCTGAAATGTGTTCATGCTGTTTTGAGGGAAAAGGGCGGTTACACCAAATATTTATTTGTTTTCGATTTCATTTTTGCTCATTAATTTTGGATTTTGTTATTGATAACAATAAACTATTACATTTACACCCTCCCGGCTGAGTTCCAAAAAAAAGCTCAGATGTTTAGTACACTGGTAAACCCCTCCCAAAAAAACTATTGATGATTATACAATTATTTGTAATAACCCTAACATACCTTGAGAGATAAACCCCAATTATTATGATACTGACTTTATAAAAATTTCACTTTGTTCACATGACTACAGTGAATGCAGAACACATAGCTGCACACATTCCACATACAACTGACAGATCTGGCACTCTGCTGTCACCACGTCCGAGTCAGGGAAAGGAACAGTCCTAACTTCGAGAACAAACTATAAAGCGCCGGCTGGGCTGGAAGTGAAAGTGAAGGTTAAACTGCTACATTTACAATAATGTCACCGCTGCTTTACACCTAAGGATATGCAGAATCACAAAACTAAACAGCAGAAAGAAGTTACAAGGGCTTGTCTAGGAGATACCAGATTAATGAATTCTGACTCAAAGGGTTTTTCCAATCTCCAAAATCCCATACCAATATGTAGTGGGTGTAATATTATTATCAGCAAATACCTCCCATTAGAAATGTTAGTATATTTCTCCTGATTAGCTAGGTCACTTACCTCATGTGCAGGGCACTGCAGTAGCTTAGGTATCCAGGGTTACAACCATAAACAACTGTCATTATATGAGTGATCGTAATCATAGAGATTATATATATATATTACACACACACTAGCTGTAGTAGCCGGGCGTTGCCCGGGATAGTAACTGTCTCTCTCCCAGTCTCTGTCTGTGTGTCGCTATCTGTCTCTCTCTTTCCTTGTCTGTCTGTCTGTCTGTTTCTATCTCTGTCTGTATTTGTATCAGTCTGTCTCCATCTCCCTGTCTGTCTGTCTCTCTGTGTGTGTGTGTGTGTGTCTCTCTTTCCCCGGCTGTCCCTTTGCCCGGCTGTCTCTTAGCTCGTCTGTCTCTTTCCAGGGCTGTCTCTTTGCCCAGCTGTCTCTTTCCCCATCTATCTCTTTCAGTCTCTCCATTGACATCATATTACCTCACACATAAGCTTCTTATACTAACAGTTTATTTTGTTCCTATAGCAACCACTGACAGTATTATTAAAAGCCTGTAGCTCCCACCTTTAGTCAGTTTAATGGAGGCAGGAGTTTGGAGAGTAACTGTAAAGCGCGGGGTTAAATTTTCCCGTCAAAACAGTCTACGACGTTCCCTGAGTCACATGAGGCGTCTGTGTAAAAGTTTAGGATTGTAAATGCGACGGTGCGGATTCCTTTAGCGGACATACACACACGCATACACTCAGCTTTATATATATAGATATATATATATATATATATATATATATATACATACACATATATATATATATATATATATATAGATATATAAATAAAGATATATATATATATATATATATTGTGAGGTAGCGTGGTCGGCTGCGCAGCAGAAGACACGGGATCCAGGCATTAAGGTTCACAGCACACGGTTTTAATGTCCAAACAAAAGTCCATAACAAAATACATGTGCCTCTCCAGCAGAGAGCTCAGGGAGTTCTGTTCACTCCCTCACACCCGGCACACCTGCCCTCGTTCCTGTTTCCATTTAACCCTTTCTTCAGCCTGTAGGGAAACAGCATTAACCCTAGAGTGGATTTACTATCTATCATGGAGTGAGCACAACCGGGGTGAGACATACCGGCCGTCATAGATAACCCCGGTCACAGTCTCCCATACCCCCCCCCCTCAGTTCAAGCGTGTGGGGTTGAACTCCCGCCATCAAACACGGGCCGCGGGACAAGGCATCGGCGTTGCCCTGCAACCTACCGGCCCGGTGTTCAACCGTAAACCGGAAGTTCTGCAGAGAAAGGAACCACCGGGTAACCCGGGCATTCCGTTCCTTGGCGGACCTCATCCAGACCAGTGGAGAGTGATCCGTCACCAAGCGAAACTGACGTCCCAGCAGGTAATAGCGTAGGGACTCCAAGGCCCACTTAATCGCCAGGCACTCCTTCTCCACTACGCTATAATTCCGCTCGGGAGGGGTGAGCTTCCTACTTAAGAAGGTGACGGGGTGTTCCTCCCCCTGAACCACCTGAGACAGCACTGCCCCCAGGCCGACCTCTGAGGCGTCAGTCTATACTATGAACTCCTTCCGGAAATCAGGGTGTACAAGAACGGGCTGTCCGCACAGGACCCCCTTCAGGGCCCGGAAGGAGTCCTCGGCCTGCGGAGTCCAGCGCACCATGACGGACTTCTTGCCTTTGAGAAGGTCCGTCAAGGGGGCTGACAGTCCCGCAAAATCCTTTACAAACCTCCTGTAGTACCCCACGATACCCAGGAAGGCCCTAACCTGCTTCGTGGTCAGGGGTCTAGGCCACTTCTGGATCGCCTCAACCTTGTTAATTTGGGGCTTAATCACTCCTTGGCCTATCACGTAGCCCAAGTAGCGGGCTTCCGTGAGTCCCAATGCACATTTCTTGGGATTGGCTGTCAATTCGGCTGTTCGAAGCGCGTCCACCACCGCTTGTACCTGTTCCAAGTGGGTCTGCCAATCGGAGCTGTAAATAATGATGTCATCAAGGTACGCTGATGCATACGCCTGGTGGGGTTCCAGTACTAAGTCCATCGACCTCTGGAACGTGGCCGGAGCGCCATGTAACCCAAAAGGCAAGACAACATAGTGGAAGAGACCCTCCGGCGTAACAAAAGCGGTTTTCTCCTTGGCGGACTCAGTCAGTGGCACCTGCCAGTACCCCTTGGTCAGGTCGAGCGTGGTAAAATATCGCGCCTGTCCCAGCCTATCAATCAGCTCATCCACCCGCGGCATGGGGTAGAGATCGAACTTGGAGATTTCGTTCAATCTCCTAAAGTCATTGCAGAACCTTAAGGAGCCATCGGGTTTTGGTATTAGGACAATCGGACTAGCCCATTCACTCTGGGATTTTTCGATGACCCCCAGGCGTAACATAGTCTTTACTTCCTCCGATATGGCTTGTCGTCGAGCCTCCGGTACCCGGTATGACTTCAGGCGTACCTTCAGGTGGGGCTCGGTGACAATGTCATGTCGTATCAGACTGGTGCTACCGGGCAGCTCGGAGAAGACATCGGGGTTCTGCTGAACCAACTTTCTGGCCTCTCACCTCTGTTGCTTGGTGAGGGCTTCTCCAATCCTTACTTCTGGTTCGTCCTCTCCGGAGATCGCTGGAGCCGGATGTGAACGACCCGAAGAGGAGGGAGGTGGGGAAAAAACAGCCATCAGGTTTTCCCGTTCCTGCCAAGGTTTTAATAGGTTGACATGGTATATTTGTTCAGGTTTCCGCCTACCGGGCTGCAATACCTTATAGTTAACCACCCCAACTCTTTCCTTTATCTCGTAGGGGCCTTGCCACTGAGCCAGGAATTTACTCTCCGCCGTGGGGATTAATACCAACACCCGATCCCCGGGTTTAAAGGTCCGCATGGTGGCTTGTCTATTGTAGCGGCCGCTTTGCGCGGCCTGAGCCTCCTGTAAATGCTCCTTCACAATTGGCATGACCGCGCTTATGCGGTTCTGCATACCCAAAATGTGTTCAATCACACTTTTATGGGGGGTGGGCTCTTGCTCCCATGTTTCCTTTGCCAGGTCCAACAATCCCCGGGGATGTCGCCCGTATAACAATTCAAAAGGCGAAAACCCCGTGGATGCCTGTGGCACCTCTCGTATGGCAAACATCAAATAGGGAAGCATCATATCCCAGTCTTTCCCGTCTTTGGAGATCACCCTTTTGAGCATGGTTTTCAGGGTTTTATTGAAACGCTCGACTAAACCGTCCGTTTGAGGATGATACACAGACGTACGCAACTGCTTGATCTGGAGTAGCCGGCATAGCTCTTTGGTCACTTTAGACATGAATGGGGTCCCCTGATCCGTAAGGATCTCCTTGGGCAACCCCACCTGGCAGAACACCGCAAACAACTCCCGAGCTATAAGCTTTGCTGCAGTATGTCTGAGAGGTATCGCCTCGGGATACCGGGTGGCATAGTCAACGATCACTAGGATGTGTTGGTGCCCTCGAGCGGACTTTACGAGGGGCCCCACCAGATCCATCCCTATCCGTTCAAAAGGGACTTCTATAATGGGTAAAGGTACCAACGGACTGCGAAAATGGGTTAGGGGTGCGGTAAGCTGACACTCCGGGCAGGTTTCGCAGAACCGTTTTACCTCCCCAAAGACCCCGGGCCAATAGAACCTTTGCAATATTCGCTCCTGCGTTTTCTTGACCCCTAGGTGGCCACTCATCAGGTGTTTATGAGCCAAGTCGAGGACCCGCCGGCGATGCGGCTGGGGCACGACCAACTGTTCTACCCCCACGCCCGTATTTCATCTACCCGGTAGAGTAAATCCTGCTTAAGAGCGAAATGGGGGTACCTTATCTGGGCACCGGGCAGCTGTGCCACCCCGTCAACTACTGTCACCCGACTCCGGGCGTGTATTAACGTAGGGTCCTGGAGTTTGGGCTGTCCCAAACGTATCCGGGGACGCCTCCAACTCCGGGATGGGCTCGACCATCTCAGCCTCTCCTGCCATTACCTCTAGGGGTGACCTATCGGGTTCACACCCTGTCCCTATCATGGTGACCCCTACGGCAGGCGTCCCGGATTCAGGATTGTAGGGCTCAGGTCCCGGACTGACCAATAACTGAGGGGACTTAGGGGGTCCCTTCCATAAAGTCCAAAAATAGGGCAGATCCCTTCCTAGGATCACGTCATAAGGAAGAGTGTTAAGAAGTCCCACCTCATGTTGCACCTGACCGCAAGGTGCTGTGATGGTGACAATCCCCGTGGGATAGTTGCGGCGGTCCCCATGTATGCAAACCACCCCCACGGTACGTCCTGTGGCCTTTACTTTAGCCCTCAAGGTGGATCGCACAAGGGTCACTAAGCTTCCGGAATCCAACAATCCTGTAACCGGACATCCATTCACCTGTATTTGGCACAAGTGGGGCTCCGTCTCTGGGGAGACCAGGTCACAATCCATGGGCTCCGTGGTGAGTGGACACTGGGCTTCCATATGTCCCACCCGCTGGCACCGCCAACATCTAATGGGGACGGAAACCCCCTTGACGGGTTGTCGTTTAGGGTACAGAACCTTCCGGACCTCAGGAACGGCGGCCGCGGCCTCAGACGGGATGGTAGGGGACTCCTGCACCGTTGTCAGCGGTGGGTCCTTGGCCCTAGGCTTGGAGGGGCCGGACCGACGGGCGGTACGCAAAGTCTCAGTGTCCCGTATCAAGTCCTGCGTAGCCACATGCCACTCTACCAAGGACACTAATTGGTCCAGGGTACTCGGGTCGCCCTGTCCTACCCACCGTTGAACGGTGACGGGTAAAGTGCCCACAAAACGATCCACTACTACCCTTTCCACCATTTGCGCCAGGCTCAGAGTGTCAGGCTGCAACCACTTTTTTACAAGATGCAACAAGTCATAGGCCTTGGAGCGTACGGGTTTGGCTTCCTCATAGAACCACTGATTTACCCGCTGAGCCCGTACATAGGTATTCACCCCCAACCGAGCCAGTATTTCGGCTTTCAGGTTCACATAGTCAATGGCGTCCTCGGTACAGAGGTCCAGGTATGCTTTTTGGGGTTCCCCCGTCAGATAGGGCGACAATACCTCAGCCCACTGGGGGGGTCGGCAGCTTTTCCCGCTCGGCCACCCGCTCAAACACCGCCAGGAACGCTTCCACATCATCACCCGGGGTCCTCTTTTGCAACGCTTGTCTCACCGCTTTCCGGACGCTGCCGTCGTCACCCGGTCCCGGGGTTGTTGCTGCCGGTCCGGCACGGATCGACTTGGCCAGGAGAACCATCTGTTCTTGGTGCCTTTTTTCCTGCGCTTGCAAGGCTTGCTGCTGACGTTCCAACGCCCGGAGCAGGTGTGCATTGGTCTGTTGCTGCTGTGCATTAGCCTGTTGTTGCTGTGCATTAGCCTCTTGTAGCTGTGCATTAGTCTGTTGCTGCTGCCTTAGTATGTCCTCCATGGCGTCGCCGGGTTTGGGCTGTAGTATAGCCGCTCGAATCCAGGACATGTGCTACCGGGTCACCAGGGATGGATGCTACACCTCACCGGCTGTCATGCCCGCCGATTCTCCACCATATGTGAGGTAGCGTGGTCGGCTGCGCAGCAGAAGACACGGGATCCAGGCATTAAGGTTCACAGCACACGGTTTTAATGTCCAAACAAAAGTCCATAACAAAATACATGTGCCTCTCCAGCAGAGAGCTCAGGGAGTTCTGTTCACTCCCTCACACCCGGCACACCTGCCCTCGTTCCTGTTTCCATTTAACCCTTCCTTCAGCCTGTAGGGAAACAGCATTAACCCTAGAGTGGATTTACTTTCTATCATGGAGTGAGAACAACCGGGGTGAGACATACCGGCCGTCATAGATAACCCCGGTCACAGTCTCACAATATATAGATAGAGAGAGAGAGCTACTATGAGATGGATAACTAGTGGATTTTAGTCATAATAAGCATGTAGTATAACCAATAATGCATGTAATACCTTATCTCCCCTTTAGTGGCACTGTGGGAAAGATAATTCCTGACAAATGCTGACATTATAGCTATTAGATGAAAGGTATGAAAGGCCTAGTCTCATGAATTTATCAATGGAGATGGTTTTAAAAAACAAAGGACAGGTTTCACATATGTAAGTTAGTAGTGGAAACAAAGTGCAACTGTCGACTAGTATCACCCAGTTCTCCCCAATAGATGATGATTGTACAGTCACGGTTGAACAGTCCACAATCGCATATGACTGATTTTTTTTTCGGAGACAAGTTTTTTTTAAAGAGAATATATCCTCTTTATTTATATCCTTGTCTTTACATGCTAAAATCAGATTGATATTGTTTTGAAAATTTTAAGATTATTTCCACTATTTTCTGTATAATTATAGGCACAGTTATTTTTACCAAGATCTTCTCTACAGTAACTACATAAATGGAGACAATAGACCAAAGATTTCTATTGACCACTATGGGGAGGTGTTGTAGGCATGCTCGGTGACCTGTGTAGTGGTCCTTATGCAGGGAGGGGAGCTGCTGCCCATCACCTATGGTGGATCCTGCATTTTCTATATATTGGAGTTACTATTATAATCCAGTAATCCAGTCTGTGTTGATGAGAGGATAGCTATAAAGACAAATGAGCAAGTATCAGCCAATAATAAGGCTCAATAACAACTGTGAAAAGTGCAAGTTTAGGATTTTTCTTTTTACTATTCTTTAGTTAGATGTAAAATAAAAAAAATGATCAGCAAATTCTTAAAAATGTGATATAACTTTTTAAATAGTAGGTAATTAATTTTCTGATAACACATTCACTTTTACCAGCTAGAATAGTGCAGCAGGTAAACACTGTATCAATACTAAAGGGCACTGAAAACTCCGACATTTCCAGTAGTAAAATGGCTGACTGGGTGAAACACGTCTAGTGCCCGTATTGTGCCTGTGTTTGTATGCAACATACAAGTAGAAAATATTTGTGAGAAAGTAGTAGACTTGTATAAATAAGTTGTGAAAGGTGCCCCAGAATTTTTAAAGGACACCCTGAGGGGAGTGGTAAATGGTAAAGTGAGGGTTGGCACACAACTTGTACGGTTAGGCCGGTTTCACACATCCGGCTTTTCGCCGGTTTGCCGGATCCGGCGCTCTCCCATACAGTGACTACAGTACAGTGACAGCGCAACAAGCGCCGGTCACATGCTGTCATGTGACCAGCGCATGTGACCCGGAAGTTACAGCGCTGTCACTGTACTGTATTGTCTGCACGGGAGAGCGCCGGATCCGGCAAACCGGCGAAAAGCCGGATGTGTGAAACCGGCCTTAGTCCTGACAATGACTAGCAGCCACCCACCATATAAAAAGGGATATTCAAGCGATTTTCGGCCAAAGTCCCAGAAATATCTGGGTATCTGGAGCCAAAAAGAAGCTTAAAGGGACTATCAGCACAGGATAACTGTTCACACCAAGTACAGGCGCTTGGGGCTTCACGGTGGGGCCAATCATTTACAGTGCCTTTGCGAAAGTATTCGGCCCCCTTGAATTTTTCAACCTTTTCCCACATTTCAGGCTTCAAACAAAGATAAAAAAATTAATTTTATGGTGAAGAATCAACAAGTGGGACACAATTGTGAAGCTGAACGAAATTTATTGCTTATTTTAAACTTTCATAAAAAATAATTAATTGAAAATTGGGGCGTGCAATATTATTTGGCCCCTTTAAGTTAATACTTTGTAGCGCCACCTTTTGTTGCGATTACAGCTGCAAGTTGCTTGGGGTATGTGTCTATCAGTTTGGCACATCAAGAGACTGAAATTTTTGCCCATTTTTCCTTTGCAAATAGCACGAGCTGAGTGAGGTTGGATGGAGGGCGTTTGTGAACAGCAGTTTTCAGCTCTTTCCACAGATTCTCGATTGGATTCAGGTCTGGACTGTGACTTGGCTATTCTAACACCTGGATACGTTTATTTGTGAACCATTCCATTGTAGATGTTGCTTTATGTTTTGGATCCTTGTCTTGTTGAAAGAAAAATCTCCATCCCAGTCTCAGGTCTTTTGCAGACCCAAACAGGTTTTCTTCAAGAATGGTCCTGTATTTGGCTCCATCCATCTTCCCATCAATTTTAACCATCTTCCCTGTCTCTGCTGAAGAGAAGCAGGCCGAAACGATGGTGCCCCCACCATGTTTGATAGTGGGGATGGTGTGTTCAGGGTGATGAGCTGTTGCTTTGACGCCAAACAGATCATTTGACATTGTGCCCAAAAAGTTCGATTTTGGTTTCATCTGACCAGGGCACCTTCTTCCACATGTTTGATGTGTCTCCCAGGTGGCTTGTGGCAAATTTTAAATGACACTTTTTATGGATACCTTTGAGAAATGGCTTTCTCCTTGCCCCTCTCCATAAAGGCAGATTTGTGCACGACTGATTGTTGTCCTATGGACAGACTCTCCCACCTCAGCTGTAGATTTCTGCAGTTCATCCAGAGTGATCATGGGTCTCTTGGCTGCATCTCTGATCAGATTTCTCCTTGTTTGAGATGAAATTTTTGAATGACAGCCAAGTCTTGGTAGATTTGCAGTGGTATGATACTCCTTCCATTTCAATATGATCGCTTGCACATTGCTTTGTTTAAAGTTGCGGAAATCTTTTTGTAACCAAATCCGGCTTTAAACATCTCCACAACAGTATCACGGCCCTGCCTGTTGTGTTCCTTGGTCTTCATGATGCTATCTGCGCTTTAAGGCTGGGGCCACACGGGGACTACTGCGATCCACTTGCATGACACTCGGCTCGTGCTGGCAGTACAGCAGAGCCGAGTGTAATGCGTGTGTCCTTGCAACTGAGGTCCGTTCGTGTGAGCAGACATCAGCTGCGGGGGGCGGGCCGGCACTCAGGAGGGGAGGGAGGGATTTCTCTCCCTCTCTCCTGCGTAGTCGGCTATTGCCATTCTCGCACTGCACTGGCAGTACACCGGTGTACCGCGAGTGCAGTGCGATTTTTCTCTCGCCCCATTCACTTGAATGGGTGCGAGAGAAAGAGTCTGAGCTTACAATCGCAGCATGCTGCGATTGTTTTCTCGGTCCGATTAGGGCTGAGAAAATAATCGCTCATGTGTGCTGTCACACAGGCTAGAATTGGTCCGAGGGGAATGCGATGTTTTATCACACTCCACTCGCACTGTTTTTCTCGCCGTGTGGCTTAGGCCTAAACAGAACACTGAGACTATCACAGAGCAGGTGCATTTATACGGAGACTTCATTACACACAGGTGGCTTATATTTGTCATCATCAGTCATTTAGGACAACATTGGCTGATTCAGAGATCCTCGAACTTCTGGAGTGAGTTTTGCTGCACTGAAAGTAAAGTGGATGAATAATATTGCACGCCCCAATTTTCAGTTTATTCTTTTTTTTTTACAAAAGTTTAAAATAAGCAATAAATTTCGTTCAACTTCACAATTATGTCTCACTTGTTGTTGATTCTAAACCATAACATTAAAATTTTTATCTTTATGTTTGAAGCCTGAAATGTGGGAAAATGTTGAAAAATTCAAGGGGGGGCAAATACTTTCGCAAGGCACTGTATATGTGTACCTTTCCACCTACATTTTCCATCTTTTATATTGTGGCGGTTTTTTTAGGCACGTTTTCCTTGCTTTGCTTCATTAACGCTTGCTTTGTACTTGGTTACAATAGCTTGTGCATTTTCCTGCTGCAGATGCATTATCTATGAATTGAACTTATATACTACAGTAGCTCTTACTTTAGACTTTGCTCTATTGAATAAAGATGAGCAGACCTGTGCAAGTTCAGGTTCGTCGAGCTCAGCCAGACATTACACAATAGTTCAGTTCGGGACCCAGACTTAACCCCGGACTTTGAACCCATATAATTCAA
This sequence comes from Anomaloglossus baeobatrachus, assembly GCF_048569485.1. Classification (NCBI taxonomy): domain Eukaryota; kingdom Metazoa; phylum Chordata; class Amphibia; order Anura; family Aromobatidae; genus Anomaloglossus; species Anomaloglossus baeobatrachus. The sequence continues at coordinate 562,748,840 of NC_134355.1, read as the reverse complement.
TAGGGTCCTAAACTTCTGTGCTATAAAATGATCGTGGTAATTCTCTTATATACCAGCACTTGCTTTTGACTTTGCTACTATAGCTCTATGTATTCTCTAGATGTAGATAAGTACCAATGTATTGAACTAATTTATTTTTAACATACACTCGTGCCCAATTATGTGGTGCAATGCCATTGACTGGCTGCTTGACGCGTCTTTAATCTTTATTCTGACCTAACAATTTGTCGTATGTATGTTATACCCATTTAAAAAAATTATTGGTTCGGAATGCACAATTTATTCTCCTTCGGTAGTATATTGATCGGTTATTATCCAGTCTCTTGTCGGTGATCCCTTTATTGAACACACTATATAAAAGGATATTAGATGTACCGAGACCATGAGTTAAAGGGAACCTGTCAGATCCCTTATGCGTTCTAACCTACAAGAAGGGTGGTGTGGCCTAGAAACAGCTTCCTACCCATCCCCGTTGTAATATTGTGTAATATGAATGTATAAAAAAAGTTTTATTACTTACATGTTCCCTATGTAAATGATCACAGAGTCATTTACGCCCCATGGGCATTTGCATGCTTTCAGTGATATAACCCCCCCTGTGGGCGTGATACCATGGATTGACATGAGCAACGTCACAGTCAGCTCCTTGAGATTCCACGCGTGCGCGCTTGCATTTCCGCAGCCTTGTTATCCGGGTGCTTGTCTGCTTCAGATGCGCACTGCGCATGCACATAAGACTCCTGCAGTTCCGACCATGCGCAGAACGCGTCTGAAGCCAAGAAGCAAGCACCCGGATAACAAGGCAGCGGGAATGGCAAGCGCACATGCGTGGGATCTCAAGGAGCTGACGGTGATGTCGCTCATGTAAATCCATGGTATCACGCCCACAGGGAGTGATACCACGGAAAGCATGCAAATGCCCACAGGGCGATGCGGCGCCAAGGGGGCTAGACCCGCTGATCATTTACATAGGGAACAAGTAAGTAATAAAACTTTTTTTTTATACATTCATATTACAACACAGGGATGGGTAGGAAAAAGGTTTCTAGGCCACAGATCACCCTGCTGTTAGGTCAGAACGCATATGGAAACTGACAGGTTCCCTTTAATCGTATTATTCTAAGTCTGGATAGGTGGAGATAGAGGGAAAACAAGCAGGTGAAGTGGGGTATATAGTTTATTAGCCCCAAGTATTTCACAGATATTGGTGAGATTTATTAATGAGATAATATTCAAGTTCCTAAAATAGTTCAGTGTTATGCTGGACATAACGTTTCCAGTAAAATTAATGAGAAAGCCATTAAGTGTGGATTCTGTATTTCATGCCTTCGACATAAGAATTGGTTGGTGAGTCAATGTTGACCACTTTTTGAAACTTTACTTAATCTAATATTTACAGACAAGTATTTGAGCTGAACACTGCTTCAATGTATTACACAGGCAGCGGAGCAGACAGAGGCCTACACTTGGACTTGTTTGCACACCAAAAATAGCACGTACTGGTAGATGAATAAATCCAAACAGCTTTTATTTTTTAGGCGTTTTCCAGTTATAGGTCTGTAGGATGGAGAATTAAAAAGATTATATATATATATATATATATATATATATAATAAATATATATTTATATATATTAGGTACTATACATCTGCAAGGGGTAACGTTTTAGTGCCAGAAAAAGGCAAGATCCTCCATGATTTTTTTTATCATATTCAGCACACAAATCCTCCCAATTTAAATATATAGCAAAGGGAGTACTCCAAAAATGATGAAAAGATGAAGGTGTCTTCATTGACCCATATCACAATAGCTTGGCTCCAGTGCTGAACCTTTGTCGAGCTTTAGACTGAAGTCAAAATGTCTCAAATGGGCTAATAAAGACATCAACTTTTTTTTCTTGGGGGCTCAGTGGCTTGCACACACCCTTTCCCAGTGCAGTTTTCTTTGCATGAGAAGTTAGTCAGGTAGCGTTCCAGCCTCATCGTTCTTACAGTGAAGAATCAGGTTGGTAACAAAACCTTAGTTTCACTAGATGTAGAAGATTCCCTTCTCGTTAAAGTCCTTGGTGTAATTAGTAGGGAGCATTATACAAATCGCTGCTATATCTATGCATAATTATATACAAATAAAGTTGGGTTTTTTTTTTACGTAAATAACCATAATTTTGATCATTTTTCTAGGTTGCGCACGCCACACATCCAGCCTGCTTCTTCTGTCTTTGTAACATCAGTGACCAAAACTGTACCCAATATTTTAGAAGTGTTCCGGACTTTTAAAGTGGTTGAACTGCGGCTTCCCTCCTCTCTTCTACTTTTGATGGACCCAGTTAAATTTGACTGGCAATTAAAATTCCTAACCAAGAGGACACCAAGGAGAGTGTAAGGCCTCATTCACATATCAGTGATTCTCTTGTACAAGAAAATCAGGCTGAGTTTCATCAGTGTTTTTTTTAGCACTGTTTGGTCAGTGTATCAGTTTTTACCATCAGTTTGACGTTTCATCAGTTTTTCTCAGTTGAGTAAAATCAAAATTCCTCTATCTTTTCCCATCTATCAGTCCGTGAAAACCAAACCATACACTGATGGCATCTGAGTGCTGATTTTTTACATGGATTGCATAGCCAATTTTGATCCAACACAGCTCAATATTGGATATGATTGTGTGCGTAACTTCCATAGAGCATGTCGCATTTAGAATCCACCTTACACCATCATTTATGGTCGTCTTTTTTTCATTGAGGTCCTCTCCACCCATACAGGATGTTCAGTCAAGATGCACAATTCGGAGCAAGCTTTATATAGGAACCTAGTCCAAGCGCATTTCTGCTTTCAACTTTACTTTTAGAAAAGTGGTGTAATACTGGATTAAAATAGTTACCGTACTTTTCTACAATACTTAAAAACATTATTTGCTACAATAGTTAATATATGAAACAAGAACCATTTCCCCTTTGCGAGACTGGCCCTGATTGCATAATACTGACATACTGATGTCTTCACAAACACTTAGCACATTGACTAGTACTGAATTGGTGGCCATTTTCTAACTAAATTCCATTAAAGGAAAACAGTCCCCACTTTTTCGGCCTATAAGGTGTGGTCACCACCACTGGGCTCTTATATATGGCATTCTAACATACTGTATATAAGAGCCCAGGCCGCTGGGTAGAACATAAACACTTTATGATACCTAGAAGATCGCTCCGTTGCAGACTGGTCAGATGGTTGGTGCCGTTCTCCGGAACTGGCGACACCTCTTTCGGCCATCTTGGTCTTCCTTATTCTGAAGCCACGGTGCATGATGTGTCTACGTCACACACGCACCGGCATTGAGGTCCTTTTCAGGACCTCAATGCCGGCACATGTGTATGACGTAGACGCGTCATGCACCGCGGCTTCATAATAAGGAACACCAAGATGGCTGAAAGAAGAGGCGCCAGTTCCGGACAACAGCCCCACCCATCCGACTGTTGTGCACCGGAGCGACCTTCTAGGTGAGTAGTATAAGTGTTTTTTATGTTCTACCCAGCGGCCTGGGCTCTTATATACAGCATTCTAACATGTTGTATATAAGAGCCCAGTGTTGGTGGCCGCAGCTTATAGGCCAAAAAAAGTGGTGACAGGTTCCCTTTAAGGATGCTTTATACTGCATCAGTATCAGGAATTCTCATTTCCGGATGTTATGCAGTGTAAACAGGCTGCCGATCACCCCCATAAAAGAGCAAAGGGCTAGTTTGTGCGGTGAAAAGATATTGTGGCTGGCTTAGGCTGCTTTCACACAACGTTTTTTTAACATGCGTCCTGAACGTTTTTTTTTGCTGCAAAAGCGAATCCAGTACAAATGCGCTTTCATTTCAATGCATTTGTGTCAACATGCGTTCACATGCAGTTTTGTCAGCATCCAGCGACTTGCAGTTTTTTAACATTGTTTAAAAACGCTACTTGTAGCGTTTTTGAGCTGCGTCCAAATACTGCAAGTCGCTGGATTCTGACAAAACTGCATGTGAACGGTGGTATACTGAGACAGGATCCTGTTTGGTGTACTGAGCATGCCGAGAAACCACGGAGAGTGAGTTTGTTTCTCTCTTTCTTTCGCTCTTCTCTTTCTCGCTCTCTTTCTCTCTCTTCCTCACTTTCTCTCTCTCTCTTCCTCTCTCACTGTTCCTCTGTCTCTCTTTCTCTCTCCTCTTTTTTTCCCCAGCGGCATCTGAATTTCCAGTGTCCCGTTCAGTTCCCCTCACTCCCGATCACATGGCTGCAATGCCCGTCCATAAAGTTCAAGTGGCAGGATCCTGTAAAATAACACTTGCGTTTGCATGCGTTTTTCTTTAGAAAGAAGGGAATTTTGTTTACTTACCGTAAATTCCTTTTCTTCTAGCTCCAATTGGGAGACCCAGACAGTGGGTGTATAGCTACTGCCCTCTGGAGGCCGCACAAAGAACTACACTTAAAAGTGTAAGGCCCCTCCCCTTCTGGCTATACACCCTCCCGTAGGAGTACAGATTCCTCAGTTTTAGTACCAAAGCAAGAAGGAGGAAAGCCAATAACAGTTTCAAAAACAAATTCAATCCGATAACACGATCGGAGAACTTAAGAAACAACATGAACAACATGTGCACCCGAAAAACGAAACCCTAAGAACAAATAGGGCGGGTGCTGGGTCTCCCAATTGGAGCTAGAAGAAAAGGAATTTACGGTAAGTAAACAAAATTCCCTTCTTCTTTTTCGCTCCTAATTGGGAGACCCAGACAGTGGGACGTCCAAAAGCAGTCCCTGGGTGGGTAAAAAGATACCACATGAACGGGCTGTCAGACAGCCTCCTCCTACAGGTGGGCCACCGCCGCCTGAAGGACCTGTCTACCTAGGCTGGCATCTGCCGAAGCGTAGGTATGCACTTGATAGTGTTTGGTAAACGTGTGCAGACTCGACCAGGTAGCCGCCTGGCACACTTGCTGAGCCGTAGCCTGATGCCGTAATGCCCAGGACGCACCCACGGCTCTGGTAGAATGGGCCTTCAGTCCAGATGGAATCGGAAGCCCAGCAGAACGGTATGTGTGAAGAATTGGTTCCTTGATCCACCGCGCCAGGGTGGATTTGGAAGCTTGCGATCCCTTATGCTGACCAGCGACTAGGACAAAGAGCGCATCAGAACGGCGTAGAGCCGCCGTGCGAGAAATGTAAATCCTGAGTGCTCTCACCAGGTCCAACAGATGTAAACCCTTTTCAAATTGGTGAACTGGATGCGGACACAAAGATGGTAAAGTGATATCCTGATTGAGATGAAAGGAAGAAACCACCTTGGGAGAAAACTCTGGAATTGGACGCAGTACTACCTTGTCTTGGTGAAACACCAGGAAGGGAGATTTGCAAGATAACGCCGCTAGCTCGGACACTCTTCGAAGAGACGTGACCGCCACAAGAAAAACTACCTTTTGTGAAAGCCGAGAAAGGGGAACCTCTTTCAAAGGCTCGAAAGGCGGCTTCTGGAGAGCAATGAGAACCTTGTTCAGATCCCAGGGTTCCAATGGCCGTCTGTAAGGAGGAACGATATGACAAACTCCTTGGAGAAACGTGCGTACTTTAGAAAGCTGTGCCAAGCGCTTCTGAAAGAATACGGATAGCGCGGAGACTTGACCCTTAAGAGAGCTAAGCGACAAACCTTTTTCCAACCCAGACTGCAGGAAGGAAAGAAAAATTGGCAATGCAAATGGCCAGGGAGAAAACCCTTGAGCCAAGCACCACGCTAAGAAAATCTTCCACGTTCTGTGATAGATCTTAGCTGAGGATGGTTTTCTAGCCTGTCTCATTGTGGCAACAACTTTATGGGATAAACCTGAGGCCGCTAGGATCCAGGACTCAATGGCCACACAGTCAGGTTCAGGGCCGCAGAATTCAGATGGAAAAACGGCCCTTGAGACAGCAAATCTGGACGGTCTGGAAGTGTCCACGGTTGGCCTACCGTGAGATGCCACAGATCCGGGTACCATGACCTTCTTGGCCAATCTGGAGCGACGAGTATGGCTCGATGGCAGTCGGACCTGATTTTCCGGAGAACTCTGGGTAACAATGCTAGAGGTGGGAACACATAGGGGAGTCGGAATTGCGACCAATCCTGAACCAAGGCGTCTGCCGCCAGTGCTCGGTGATCGTGAGACCGTGCCATGAAAACTGGGACCTTGTTGTTGTGCCGTGACGCCATCAGATCGACGTCCGGCGTCCCCCAGCGGCAACAGATCTGCTGAAACACGTCCGGGTGAAGGGACCATTCTCCTGCGTCCATGCCCTGGCGACTGAGAAAGTCTGCTTCCCAGTTTTCCACGCCTGGGATGTGAACTGCGGATATGGTGGACGCTCTGCTTTCCACCCACGTCAAAATCCGTTGGACTTCTTGAAAAGCTTGGCGACTGCGTGTTCCCCCTTGGTGGTTGATGTACGCCACCGCCGTAGAATTGTCCGACTGAATCCGAATCTGCTTGCCTTCCAGCCATTGTTGGAAGGCTCGCAGGGCAAGATAGATTGCTCTGATTTCCAGAACATTGATCTGCAGGGTGGACTCTTCCAGAGTCCACATCCCCTGAGCCCTGTGGTGGAGATACACCGCTCCCCACCCTGATAGGCTCGCACATTGGCGTAGAATGTCCCATTGTAGAGGGCGCAGATGAAACTGCGCGAACGGGACTGCCTCCATTGCTGCTACCATCTTTCCTAGGAAATGCATGAGGCGCCTCAGTGAGTGCGACTGGCTCTGAAGGAGAGATTGCACTCCAGTCCGTAGCGAGCACTGCTTGTCCAGTGGAAGCTTCACTATCGCTGATAGAGTATGAAACTCCATGCCAAGATAAGTCAGAGATTGGGTCGGGGTTAGATGAGACTTTGGAAAGTTGATAATCCACCCGAAACTCTGGAGAGTGTCTAGTGCCACCTTCAGACTGTGTTGGCATGCCTCTTGAGAGGGTGCCTTTATAAGCAGGTCGTCTAGATACGGGATGACCGAGTGACCCTGCGAGTGCAGAACAGCTACTACTGCTGCCATGACCTTGGTGAAGACCCGGGGGGCTGTTGCCAGACCGAAAGGTAACGCTACGAACTGTAGGTGTTCGTCGTGTATGACGAAGCGTAGGAAACGCTGATGCTCTGGTGCGATCGGCACGTGGAGATACGCATCCTTGATATCTATTGATGCTAGAAAATCTCCTTGAGACATTGAGGCTATGACGGAGCGTAGGGATTCCATCCGGAACCTCCTGACTTTTACGTGTCTGTTGAGCAACTTTAGATCCAGGACGGGCCGATACGATCCGTCCTTTTGTGGGACCACAAACAGATTGGAGTAAAAACCGTGACCTTGTTCCTGAAGCGGGACGGAGGTCACCACTCCTTCCGCCTTTAGAGCGGCCACCGCCTGCAACAGAGCATCGGCTCGGTCTGGTGGTGGAGAAGTTCTGAAGAAACGAGTTGGCGGACGAGAACTGAACTCTATCCTGTACCCGTGAGACAGAATATCCCTCACCCAACGGTCTTTGACGTGTGACAGCCAGATGTCGCCAAAGTGGGAAAGCCTCCCACCGACCGCGGGTGTGGGAATCGGAGACCGCAAGTCAGGAGGACGCCGTCTTGGCAACGGTTCCTCCGGCTGTCCTTTTTGGGCGTGACTGAGACCTCCAAGAATCTGAGCGTCTCTGGTCTTTTTGAGTCTTTTTTGACGAGGCGAATTGGGACCTGCCCGGTCCTCGAAAGGACCGATAACCAGACTGACCCTTCCTCTGTTGGGGTCTGTTTTGTCTGTGTTGCGGTAAGGATGAGTCCTTACCCTTGGAGTGTTTGATGATTTCATCCAAACGCTCTCCAAACAATCGGTCACGAGAAAAAGGCAAATTGGTTAAGCACTTCTTGGAATGAGAATCTGCTTTCCAATGTCTCAACCACAGGGCCCTACGCAAAACAACGGAGTTGGCTGACGCCACTGCCGTGCGGCTTGTAGCGTCAAGAACAGCATTAATCGCGTACGACGCGAATGCCGCCATTTGCGAGGTCAATGGTGCTACCTGCGGGGCACATGCACGTGTGACGGAGTCAACTCGCGCAAGCCCGGCTGAGATAGCTTGGAGTGCCCATACGGCCGCAAAAGAAGGCGCTAATGACGCTCCAATCGCTTCATAGATGGATTTCAGCCAGAGCTCCATCTGCCTGTCAGTGGCATCTTTAAGTGCCGCTCCATCTTCAACTGCAACCAAGGATCTAGCTGCAAGCCTGGAAATTGGAGGATCCACTTTTGGACACTGGGTCCAACCCTTGACCACCTCAGGGGGAAAAGGATAGCGTGTATCTTTAAGCCGTTTAGGAAAACGCCTTTCAGGATAAGCGTGGGGTTTCTGGATTGCGTCTCTAAAGTCAGCGTGGTCCAGAAAAGTGCTTAAAGTACGCTTAGGGTATCTGAAATGGATTCTCTCGTGCTGCGAAGCTGACTCCTCCACAAGAGGAGCTGGTGGGGAAATATTTAACATCTTATTGATGTGAAATATAAGATCATTAACTATGGCGTCACCATCTGGTGTATCTAGATTGAGAGCGGTCCCAGGATCAGAATCCTGATCAGTTACATCCGCCTCATCACCCATAGATTCATCTCGCTGGGATCCTGACCATTGAGATGAATGTGAAGGCCCGTCATAGCGAGCCCGCTTAGGCTGCCCGGGGCCATCGTCCGAGTCAGAGTCTTCACCCTGAGGTGTATATGCCCGTCCCGGAGCTTGGAGCTGAGGGGGACCAGGGGGCAATGATTGCACAGTGTCCGTGGCCTGAAGTACAGGCCTAGCTCGCAATGTGTCAAGAATTTGTGACATAGTGAGAGACATTCTGTCAGCAAAAGCTGCAAACTCAGTTCCTGTCACCTGGACAGCATTCACAGGTGGTACACCCTGGGACACGTCCAGCAGAGGTCCCGACTGTGCAAGCGCCGCAGGGGCCGAGCACTGCACACAATGGGGGTCCGTGGAGCCTGCCGGTAGAAAAGTCCCACAAGCGGTGCAGGAAGCATATAATGTCTGTGCCTTGGCACCCTTGCGTTTTACGGACGACATGCTGCTGGCTCTCTGCAATGTGAGAGAGTCTATAGCCAAAGGGCGACCAGCGCTATGCAATACAAAGTATTTGTAGAAACAAAATACTAAGAATAATACTGGCACAAGAGGGGGTGAGCCCTGAGGGCTGCTTACCGCCCGCTGAATAGCGGGTAAGAGGCTGCAGATTCCTTGTCTGGGTCTCCCCGGCTCCCCTCTGCAGCTCAGCGTGTCAGCAGGAATGGCTGCCGGCGTCTGTGGAGAGGGGCGGTCCGTGGGAGTTCCCAAACAAAAGTGCGGGAAACAGTGTGCCGATTGTGAGGGCTGGAGTATGTAAAAACGACTCCAGCCCTCAGCGCTGATGCACTGGCCAGCGTCCCGCCCCTCTCCTGACTGGCAGGTCTGGGGGCGGGAACGAACGGAAGCAGGCCGCAAAAGCCGGGGACTCGAGTTATCAGCACGGCCGCCGTAAAAGCGCGGGCCGCGCTGAAGTCCCCGGCGCACCACAAGTGCCAGCCGCGCCGCAGTCCCAGCGGCCGGCATGACCGATTCCTAGACGTGGCCAGCGTCCCGCCCCTCTCCTGACTGGCAGGTCCGGGGGCGGGAACGAACGGAAGCAGGCCGCAAAAGCCGGGGACTCGAGTTATCAGCGCGGCCGCCGTAAAAGCGCGGGCCGCGCTGAAGTCCCCGGCGCACCACAAGTGCCAGCCGCGCCGCAGTCCCAGCGGCCGGCGCGACCGATTCCTAGAAGTGTGCCTGCTTCAGCGAAGCTGAATGAGGCCATGGCACAAGCGCCGTAGCGCTGATGTCCCCCGGCGCACTACAACACCCAGCATGCTGCGGTGTGAGCGCCAAATGCACGGGGACACAGAGTACCTTGAGGAAGCAGGGCCATGTCCCTGATGTACTCCGCTCCATCCAGCATCTTCTCCAGGGGCTGTAGATGGAGCACGGTCTCAGTGCCTGGAGACCGGTAAATCCCACTTCACCCAGAGCCCTGTAAAAAGGGATGGGGAAGGAATCAGCATGTGGGCTCCTGCCGCCGTACCCGCAATGGGTACCTCAACCTTACAAACACCTCCGACATACAGTGGGGTGAGAAGGGAGCATGCTGGGGACACTATATGTGTCCTCTTTTCTTCCATCCGACATAGTCAGCAGCTGCTGCTGACTAAAAACAATGGAGCTATGCGTGCGTGTCTGACCTCCTTGCGCACAAAGCTAAAACTGAGGAATCTGTACTCCTACGGGAGGGTGTATAGCCAGAAGGGGAGGGGCCTTACACTTTTAAGTGTAGTTCTTTGTGCGGCCTCCAGAGGGCAGTAGCTATACACCCACTGTCTGGGTCTCCCAATTAGGAGCGAAAAAGAAACAGGATACGCTTTTGCAGCAAAAAAATGTTCATAACGCATGTTAAAAAAACGTAGTGTGAAAGCAGCCTTAAAAAAAATTGTTCTCCACAGCACATCGTCCATTGTATAGGACCTGTACTGCAAAGAACAATGACCGTGTAACACACAGGACGATCTAATACTCATTGCTCTGTACACATTGGACTTATGGATCTCATCTCCTAACAGACTATTAACACTAGAACTACTGAGGTAGTCATTTTGACTACTGTGCACTATGTATTTCTATATAGGTGTCACGAGTCCAGTAGTTCTAGTGTTAAACGACCACCAATAACAAATAGGTGGGTGACCAGTGGTCGTTTAGTGCCGCAGGTCATGTAGTCTAAACAAGCTCTTTTAAAGCATTTTTAGTCATTTTGGACTCCATTTTTTTTGTACCATTCTTAATCTGGCCATAGAGCAAATGAACTACAGTATATAAACTATTCATATTATAGCATGACTAGTGAACTAAAGTGGTTGCACCAGATAGGGAGATTTGTAGAAATAAGCCACGTACAGGAAAATCTGTACGTTTGCTATTCTACTGAATACTGGTCAGCTCGGGTAGAAATTCAACATCTATATAGCATGAATAGCCGCTAATCAGTGATTCTAGTGCTGCCGTACATTTAATATCTTACAAAATACGTCTTGTACTTTGCAATGACAAATTTGCTGACTGCATTTGTTGGAGAGAGGCAATATGCGTCTTTACACACTTGTGTGAAGATATATGGTGGAAGCAGCACATTAGTGACAATGCCTCATTGGGCAAAGCTATCTATCCTGAGTGTGACACCAATCTGCTATTTTTTTTTCTCCCCAAACTGATATATACTGATGTGATTTCTATTACTATATAACATACAAATTGGCACATGTTCAGCATATGTAGGGTTAATAACATGGCTTAGCATAACGGCCATTGGTCAGACACATGGCCGGCGTCAGCTTGGAGTTAGTAGCCACAACGGGCGAATGGCCAGTGGCTGCATGAAAGGCGCCCTGTTACCTTACACAAAGAGCACCTTGTCCAGTCATAGAGCCCCGTGCAGACTCAGCCCTGTGTCCACCACAAATCATACATCAACTTATTTACAGAAAAGCAGAAATGTGCATCACATAGGTAAACGACTGGACTAAAAGTATATTATACATAGACACTATATACATATACATACTGCATATATACATACTGTATATATATATGTATGTATATATATATATATATATATATATATATATATATATATATATATATATATATATATATATATATATACACACACACACACACATATACATATATACATACAGATTTTTTTATGCAATTTCTCGCCGACGATATGACTGAAATATACCAAAGCTCATGTTCAAGAAACCAAAAAATTAAAATTGTAACAAATAAATACATAATACACTGGTAACCCCAACAATTCCTGGCGCTGTCGACACCAGATAAGACCTAATGAGCTACAAGCCCAAAACCACTGCTTTCACCTAGTAAGTTTGTCGCCCCTTCATATTACCTGTGAGGAACGCAGGGAGTAGAATTCCCGTAAAAAGCAGGAGCAGCACGAGTTGTGGGGTCCCCGAGCAAGACATGTTTATCTACTGCTGGGAAGATGTAAAGTGTGAGAGAGGTGAGACGTTATGGAGACCTTGCAGCTTCTGGGTTAACAAAGGTGTCTCTGTCCAGTGAGGATGGAAATGTTTAGCTGAGGATCAAGAGAGAAGGCACACACACCCCAGACACCTCACACTCCCCTCATAGCCCTCCTTCTCAATCACGTCAGGGACCAGTACCACCCATCAACATTCCTGTTCTAAACCACCCAAAAAAAAAATCTGCCTCTAACTTACATGTACTGACTTCCATTAAAGATGTAAAACTGCTAAAACAGTCAAGTTCGACCACTTTCTCCACATGAATTCCGATTATATAGACCATAAGTCTCTTATCGAACAGTTGCTGAAAATTAAGTGGATTCATTAAAAGACGAACAGTTGGGTAACTTTGTCAACTTGTCTAGATGGATTTCCATCCTGCTGATGTACAATGTACACGATCCTTCACAATCTAAACAAGGCCTAAGGCCAGTTTCAAACATCAGACTTTCACAATTTCTGTTCAGACCGGGTGTCTCCTGTCCTAAATGTAAATGTCCCATATATAATTATATGGAGTACCATGGCCGATGCAAACATGAAAGACGGATACGTGACACCATCCTCAACCCAAGTTCAGACGACCATCTCTTCAGCACACTAACCTATAATAACCCATGTGCCAGTGACCACGAGTGATTCTTCATATAGGTGGGAGGGTGAAAAATATTGCAGCATGCAGTAGTCCAATCCATTATTCATTGTAGGCAGTCCCTGCAACCATCCTCTGTGGATGAGCACACGGAGGCGACTGGCCTTGGTTTTAGTAAGGCGGTGTGATCCTGGTCTTAAGGCTAATTCAGACATTTGGGATTAGTAGTTCTCCTGACCAGAATAAAAAGCTTTCACTTTATAGAGGCCCTATTTTCTCATTCGTATCAGTTTAGGTACAAGCATTAAGGACATGGGAGTTGTGGTAAGAACTTCTTTACATAACCACGTTACTCTGCATTTTCTCACTTGTATTAAGGCTGTAATTCCTGATCCAGCCACCATCATCCTGACCCAACATAAAAGGATCATAAACATGAATAATACTGTTCATACAGGTGTCATGTCCTAAGGTCGGGCCTGGATTTTCAGCCATGGGACGAAAAAAAAAAAAAATACAGATATAAGGTCATGAGAATAAGCCCTTAGGACACATTTCTCAAGTACTGAAATTGAGGTTGTTACCAATACTCATACACAGTTACAAAATGCAGCAAAGCAAGCGCGACTTGGTCGGCGCAGAAAGCAAAAATCTTGAAACCGGTGGGTGAATACAGTAAATATAAAAGTAGAACAAGCAGTATAATGTTACCCAATTTGTTTGCACAGGCAGCACCACATTGTATTATACTTGAACTTTGTACGACTTCACGCAGACCATCATCCTCCATATGTACAAAATACTATAAATACCATCATGAAACCATTGTTGTTTTCGTTTTGTAAAGTAGTTGATTGAACTTTCTGGTGACCATTTTGAGATTTTCTATATTAAGATGCCTGTTTCTGTACTGTACATTTCCAAGCTAAGTTTTTGTAACAATCATGTGACATGAATTTTCCCATTGGTATTATATAGAATGGTTCCTCGAATGTATATGAAGACGTGTTGTCATGTAAATGTATCCAGAACAAGTTTTACCTGTTGCTGAATTCTTTTTCTTGGATAAGACATGAGTGAGCTCACAGAGGGTAAAAGAAGGATGAACAGGAAAATAAATAGGAACTTTTCAGTGACAAGTTGTAAAATAAATTAACTTTTAATACAATTATGTCTCGGACTATTTGTTCATGTAATGACCCTAACAATATAATGAAAAAGGCCATATTATAATTTTCATTTTCCCCACTGCAGAATTGCTCTCCTGAGCTGCATCTCCTCGCCGATAGTAGTCTTCATTAATGGGATACTCCACATCACTCATCAATAGCCGGAAACGAGTGGACTTGGGTTTATTTGGCCAAACATGGCCCCCGGTGAAGCCTCAGCGCTAGGAAGTCACGAACCTTGTGATCACTTTTTTTTTGGGTGGCAGCTACCAGTGCTTGATTGTCCATCTCCTGGCAATTCTTAGATGATGGAGGAAGACTATAGCAGACATATGATCGACATGTGAAGCTCCTCTGCACCCCGCTGACGTTCACAAAGCAATAAGGCATCCAAATCAGAAATGTGTTATAACACAACCAGCGCTTTATTAAGGTCAGACCTGGCATCAACCCAAATCACTGCACACTGGGGCAAAACCTTACAGTGGTCCAGGAGCTGTGTAAACATAAGTGCGTTTCCTCCTATCCACGGGGGATAGAATAAAACAGGGGGAGCAGGTATGCAATAACTCAACAGCACCAAAGTGTGGATATATTTTGCAGCAAACTAAAGATGACTATGTCTTTCTTAAGAAACTCTGCTCCCACCTGCAAAAACACAAAATTCACTTAAGGTACTTGTGATAAGGTGTGGGAAGTGGACACGAGATGGAAGAGTGAAGCCATTATTACCTCTGCAGTGTGACCACTCCATTAGTGCAAAGGATCCCAATTCACCGTCCACACTTACAAAAAGCTCCACACACGCTTATGTTGCCATTACTCTGAAATCCAGAGAACTGAACCCCAAGATGGCAGTGAGGGGAGGTGCAAAGTCCAACCAAAAAGCCTCCTCTCTCCACCTAATAACGGTGGAAAAAGTAACAGACTGTGCAAGCCTCTGAAACGAGACCGGACAGTACTGTGATGAAAAACAAAAAAATATTTCCCCATGACCCACTCACAGCCCCCAGAGTGCCCCTCCACCATGCCCATGAACATATAGGACAGCAGAGGGGGTAGTTGTCCTGAAATTCATCTTGATCTTGAAGCACTGAGGGAGGGTGCCCTGTGAAGATCCCAGCAGGGCACGGGGAGTGTGTGCTGGGGGTAGGTGAAGTCATATGTTCGGCTTCCCCCTCCCATTGAAGCCGAGGTAGGAGAGGGGGACGGGTTGCCCCTACCCCACCACAATAATCAGTAATCTTCTAAAGTCTCTATTTCTCCCATGTTCAACCTCTCAGAGGAAGCATTAACAGAAAATCCTAAAAGAAAAAAAAAACAAAAAATATAGTGAGACAAAAAAAAAACAAGAAAATATGGAGATAAGCTAATTCACATGATCGTATTGCGGCCATAACTCCTGGTCCAAGCACATCTCTGATCGGCCGTCGTAGCTAGTAAACAGTGGTGCTCTGTAGTAGGAGATCTCCCTTCCATTATTGCAGAATAGTCCACTTACATATGGAACAAAGTTTTATTGGCAAGTCAGCATGTGACAATATGTATCGGATAGGACTCGGCTCTACCACTGAATGATAGGTGCTTTGGAGACAAATGGACATATACTAAAAGAATAGCTCCAGCGCTCAAGGATAAATACAAGGAAGGGTTAAATGAATGTGATTTTATTTTGATTACCTTAAAAAAAAAAAAGTATACCTCAACCAGAGCAAAAAACAACGTTTCGGCTATAGAGCCTTTCTCAAGGTTTTGCGTTTCTGAATAATGGGGGATAAATATGATGAGCCTGAGGTCTGGGATGGCAATTATAGCATCTGGGGTGAGGGTAACGTGCTCGTGGTTACAGATTCATTTTTCATAATGCAGCAAATTAGAAGGAATGGGGGGTGGCAGTGGAAAGTGCGCCTGTGTGTAGCCCATGGGAAGAGAGGGCCGTGTCCTGGAGAACAATGGCGGCAGTGGTTGTAGCAGTGGAGCATTATCCCTCAATATTGAGAAACGCAAAACCTTGAGAGGGTTCTATAGCCGAAATGTTAGTTTTTGATCTGATTGAGGTGTACCGTTTTTGCAGATAATCAAATCACATTTATTTAAGCTTGAGTGCTGTAGCTATGGTCTTAGCATGTGAAAATAGGACTACCAACGTTTCGTTCTGTCCAAAACTTGATAATGGCCATGTCCTATGGTTCATAGCAGATACAGGATCTGACAGTGATCACGTTCAGGGATAGATTGAAACGTTGTCTGTCCTTACAATTACCACATGCTGACTTATCAGTAAAACTTTATTACATATTTAATTGAGTGCCAGGGTATTTTGCATTATAATTTTTGGTCGAACCACAAGTCTTGTGTCCCAAACGGACAGCATAATAGGCATATAAGATGGTATTCATTTGGGTCAAGAGACACACTTGTTGGGCAGAAATACAGGTGAAAAAAATAGAGCCACAATATGGTCATGTAATCGTTCCTTAAGGTCAGACAAAGCTATGAAAACTGGTCCGATTATCATCTGTATTATCAAAAGCCATCTATGTGTCCGTATTTTATGTCTGCATATAAAGCCTTGTGCGCATGCTGCATATTTTTATGCTTTTTTTGTACAGTTTTGGTGCACATTTTTGCCCACATCTACATGTGCTGTGCGCATTTTGCTTCTTTTTTCCTTGCAGCTTTGGGCGCAGAAAAAAGAAGCATGTCAATTGTTGGTGCAGTTTGTTTCCTGCATTTTGTAGCCCTCCCAGCCAATGATTTCACTAAAAAATACATATGGCATAAAAACGCAACATAAGCTAATGTGTTTTTTGGTGCATTTTTTTTCTGCAGAAAATGTTTGCAACAAAAAACTCAGCATGTGCACATAGCCTTACAGTTTTAACAGTACAAGATTAAATACGGTTTATGTTAATGACCATGTATCTGTAAAAATCAGATGCTACGTAGATGATCCGTATGGGATCCTAATTATTTGTGAGTACTCAGACTTGAATGAGTGAGTTTCATCTGACACAAAAGAGAAGCACATGCTGTGATTTTTTTTTCCCACGGATATTTGGTCCGTTTGGGGGGGGGAAACAAAATACATTTTTCTTGGATAGAACATGATTGTATATTATTGCTGGTCTGAATAAGCCTAAAAGGAGATGAAAAAAAAAATAGAATAGAAAAAATACCAGTCATGACTGCCAGGTGCCTAGCACAAGCAGCTTTTTCCTATCGATCAGTAGTACTAAAGGGTCAGAGCGCTGCGGCACCTTCATCATTTATCCTAGGACAGTGTCTTGCTTGTACAGTGCCTGGTGTTGCAGCCTTTGCCCCCTTATTCTGCTGATTGGTGGGTATGTCAGGGGTTAAATGCCCACTTGTTGCACATAAGGATGAAAAGAGAATTTTGTTACTTACCGTAAATTCTTTTTCTTATAGTTCCGTCATGGGAGACCCAAACCATGGGTGTATAGCTACTGCCCCCGGAGGACACACAAAGTTACTACACTCAAAAACGTGTAGCTCCTCCCTCCTAGCATATACACCCCCTGCTAGCCAGATCTAGCCAGTTTAGTGCAAAAGCTGAAGGAGGACATCCACCCACAAGAAGAGACAGAGTAAAATCCGGAAGAACCGGAACCTCTGTCTACAACAATAACAGCCGGTGAAGACACACGGAACAAGAAACCTGCCAACAGGCAATAGGGAGGGTGCTGGGTCTCCCATGACGGAACTATAAGAAAAAGAATTTACGGTAAGTAACAAAATTCTCTTTTTCTTTATCGTTCCTATGGGAGACCCAAACCATGGGACGTTCAAAAGCAGTCCATGGGTGGGAATAAACAGACAACTGAGAAGCAGGCAAACCTAACTTCACAAATGGGCGACAGACGCCGGAAAAATGCGTCTGCCCAAGCCCACGTCTGCCAAAGCATGAGCATGCCTTGGGTAGTGCTTCGAAAAAGTATGCAGACTAATTCGAGCTGCAGACTGACAGACCTACTGAGCCGTAACCTGGTGCCTGAAAGCCCAAAAAAGGCGCCGACAGGTCTGACCAAATGTGCTCTGATCCCCGGCGGGGAAGGCACTTGAGTACACTTGTAGGTCTCGGAAATGGCCGACCTAAGCCAACGGTCAGGGTCGGCTTAGATGCCGAGAGACCGCTACGCTGACGAACAGTCAGCACCAGAGAGGTGCACCGCCTAATAACGGCGGTGCGAGACACATAGATCCGGAGCGCCCGCACCAGATCCAGGATATGCAACGCTTCCTCAAGCGATGAACAGGAGCCGGACAAAAGGAAGGCAGGAAAATCCGGATAAGGTGGAAGCAGTAACCGCCTTAGGGAAAAAAGTCCAGAGTCGGATGAAGACCACCTTGTCTTGATGCAAAAGACCAAAAAAGGGGGTGACTCCGAGAGAGTGCAGCCAGAACGCTCTGGCGGGAAATTATAGCCACTAGAAAGACTACTTTCTGTGAAAGATAAAACAAAGAAACCTCCCCAAGAGGCGCAAAGGGGGGTTTCCGGGAACCGGGAGGACCGGATTAAGGTCCCAGGTCTCCATAGGCCGCCGGAGAGGCGGAATGATGTGAGATGCGCCCTTAAAGGAGCGCACCGGAGCCAGCCGGACGATACGCCGCTGGCACATACTGACAGAGCCGAGACCTGTCCCTTAATGAGGGATAGTCCTAGCTGTAGACCGGACTGTGGAAAAGACAGGAGGGTCGGCAA
Organism: Anomaloglossus baeobatrachus; assembly: GCF_048569485.1. NCBI lineage: Eukaryota > Metazoa > Chordata > Amphibia > Anura > Aromobatidae > Anomaloglossus > Anomaloglossus baeobatrachus. The sequence continues at coordinate 562,730,233 of NC_134355.1, read as the reverse complement.
GGCCAAAAAGGTCAAAGGACACTTTGGAGCTCGAGTCATAGTGGAGATGACTTCAGGAAGGATATCAGAAGTCGCCAAGATCCAGGACTCAAGAGCTACGCCGTCAATCTGAGAATCCAGAATTCTGACGGGAAAAAACGGACCTCTTGAGAAAAGGTCTGAACGGTCCGGAAGATGCCATGGCAACCCAACGGACAGAAGGAGCAGGTCAGAGTACCAAGCCTGCTTGGGTCAGTCTGGAAGAATGACCCGACGGCCCCCTTTACCGATCTTGCGCAGGACTCTGGACAAGAGGTAGAGGGTGAAATTTGTAAAGAGACAAAGCTGGGATCAAACATGAACCAGTGTGTCTACCGCAAAACCTGCGGATTGTGGACCACGGTTGGACAGCTGAAATAGCCTGCCTCGTAGTTTTCACATCTAGGATGTGGACTGCGGATACGGTGGACTAGGAGTCCCTTGTCCACTGAAGAATGTTGAGCCGCCAAGATTGCCAGGCGGCTGAGTGTCCCGCCCTGGAAGCTGATGTAGGAAAACGCTGTCACGTTGTCCGACTGGACTCGAATGTGCCTAGCCGCCCACAGATGGTGAAGGCTTAGAGAGCCAGAAATACAGCTCTGATTTCCAGCACATTGATCCAGAGGGCTGATTCGGACAGAGTCCAAGCGCCCTGCGCTCCACGGTGGAGATATACTGCTCCCAAGGCGGATAGGCTAGCATCCTGGTGAGGATCACCCGGGACGGGCCAGAAAGGAGCGCCCCTGAGACAGAGTGGCCGAAGCCACCACTGAAACGAGCCCCTGGTCAGTGGCGAAGCCACCACCCCGTGGGAGGAGTGAGTTCGCTTGTACAGCGGAAAACATCCAGTCTCAGAGGACGCAGGAAAAACTGGGCAAGGAACCGCTTTCATTGACGCCCTGAGAACCTCTGGTTCGAAGTCAGAGTGGACTTGGACAGAAAGACAAGCCACCCGAATAGGTCAGAGTGGCGAGAGTGAGCGAAGCACTCTGCTAAGAGTCAGCACTGGATGAAGCCCCGACAAGAAGGCCGTCCAGGGCAAAAGATCACTGCCAAACCCTAGGAGGGCAGGACCCTAATCACAGCTGCCCCAATGAGAATACTCGAGGGGCCTTGGCTAACCCCAAGGGAAGAGCCACGAATTGGACCACTCCGATTGTCAAAACGTAGTCAACGCTGGTGTGAAACTGCGATTGACTCCTGCCGATAGGCATCTCTGATGCCGATGGCTGCTAGGGAATCTCCTTGGGTTCTTGATTGATCCGGTGAAAAAAACACACGGAACAAAACCAAGACTCAATGTGAAAACGCCACACCTGGCTATGCTTGAAAAGCTAAAGATCCAGGTCGGAAGGCACCGCCCTCTTCGGGGACTAGGAATATATTTAAGCAAAAATCTCAGAACCGTTCCCAGTCGGGAACCGGTACAATTACTCCATTGGCCTGCAAGAAATGCCACGGCCTGTGAGAAGGCGGCGGCCTTGGAGCCGGGAAGAGTTGACAGAAAAAATCTGTTTGGCGGGTGGACAGAAGTCCATCCTGTAGCCAAGGGAGAAATAATCTCGCCCCCACTGAACGGAGACGTGTTAGAACCCTACGTCGCCAAGTGGAGAGAGCCTGCCACCGACCAAGGAGGTTGTTGGCGTGGCTAAATAGCTCGGAGGAAGCTGACTCAGTGACAGCATCTCCTGCGGCCTTCTGAAGACGCAGCTTCGAGCCATTTGGTTCTATGAACCTAGGCTGAGCTAGAGGACGATCAGATGGAGGAACGGAAACCACCGAAACCTCAACTGATTCCTGCCCTGGACAGGTTCCCTGGTTTAGGTTTGTGGCAAGGAAAAACACTCCCCGCCAAGAGCTTCCTTAATTTCACCCAGTTGGTTCTGAGGAAACTGGTCCCACCAAGGGGGAGTCCAGCAGGGAACCTCCATAGAGGCATCTGCCTTCCAATTCCGAAGCCACAGGAGCCTGCGGATAGCGAGGAAGGCAGCCCAGACCACCGCCGTGCGGCGTCCAGCATGGCAGACCTGGCATAGGATGAAAAGACTGAAGTCTGGAAGTTCAGGCAACCGTTTTGGGCATAGAGTCCCTGTGAGAGAATGCATCTCCTCCAGAGAAGGTACAAAAAAACCGCACTGCTGTAAAGCTGAGGAGAACGAAGCTCCTGCCGTCCCCATACCGACTTGGCCCAAAGGACAACCGGGCGGACCGCAGATCCTTAAGAGAGGAGCCATCAGCCACTGACATAACGGCCCGGGCTGAGCCACCTGAGGTGAATGAGCCCACTTCTTGACCACCATTGGTGGACAGGGGAAATACAGTCCTCAGAATCACGCTTCATGGGAAGCGACTGTCAGAGCGGACCCTGGGCTAGTCACAGGGGCCTGAAAACTGGAGTGGTTAAGGAACACACGTTGTGTTCACCTAGATAAGGTAACACCGGCGGATTGAGGTCCAGTACAAAATTAATGTACCGTAGGATCCATATAGAGGTGCCGTCAGCCACTGATACAACTATCCGGGCTGAAAGTCTAGACACCGGAGTGGCTACCCTTGGCGAATGAGTACACTCCTTGACCACCTCTGATGGGAGGGGGAGACAGGCAGCAGAACTCCGCTGTGGGGTCTGCAGGATAGGCTGTGGGCTTGGACGCAGCGGGCTGAAAACTGGAGTGGTTAAAGAACACACTCCTCGTCCTGTTAAAGGTATACTGATGCCTTTCTGCCAGCGGGGAATACTCCCCTGATCAGGCGGATGGAGGTCCAGTACAAGAATAATGGACGCAATCCAATCATTCGCATCTGCGTCACCTACGGACGGATCAATGTACATAAAGTAGCGTCCGAGCCCGTGGTAGAGACATCCTCCTCGTCCAGTGAGTCAGCTCGTAATCGGAGCTGCGGGACGGGGAGGACAGGGGACCCTGCGTCTCCCTGTCAGGAGGACGGGGTCTGAGCCCAGAAGGAGAGTCCCTTGTGAGCTTTGCTGAGCGAAGCAGAAAACGCCCTGAGAAGGGGGCTGCATGCTCAGCAGATGCCGGGACAGCCGACCCCTGGAAATAGGATTCCCACGGGGGTCAGCCACCGAAACCGGAGCAGCTGGAGGGACCATTAATGAGCTCCCAAGCTGAGGGGCCACAGTGGTTATGAGCTCGGTATAGCCGTACGAGACTACCTGCAGTGGATAATAAAAAACAGCCTGCAGCCTCGCTCTGTGAGACATGCTGCAGAGGTGGGGGCTCTGTCTAGAATGGCTAGAATACCCAAGACAGGGGTTCAGCCTGGGGAGACTCCCGGCTGAGGCATCTTGACCACCATCCACCACATAAGAACCATTACAGTGTGCCGGTTCAGGCAATATGAGGTTACATGCAGAACATGTAGTGTACAGCCTTGGAGCTTTGCTGCTAGAGTGAGACATGCTGCTGAGGAGGAGGTTCTATGATAAAGAATTAACTCCTTCAGAATGCCCTGAGAGTGAATAAAAGTGCACAACCAGAGGTTGTGACTTATCAGGCCGCTATTATGAGTGCCATCCGAATTCCAAGCCTGGACCCCCAGCCAGATATTCACTCCCTCTGCACTGCAGAGCAGCCAGCGCCGACCAGTGTACTAAGACGCTGAGAAAATGGCGCCAGAGTGAGGGGGGGGGGGCGGGGGTTAACCCAGGAGCGGGAATCGGAGGGCGAAGGAGATGTACAGGGGAGGGAATCATCTCCTCAAAAAGGAGTGTCCTCCCCTGTGCAGAGCGGCCGGCGGGCGGCTCTGCAGTGTCCCCCTGCATGACTGACATGCAGGGGAACGAAACGAAACTAGGCCGCGGCTGAAGCCGGGGCCTAGAGTTATGCATGCGGCCGAGAATCAGGCATCATCGGCGCGGTTCTCAGTAAAAACCGTGGAACCGGCCGGACACACAGTAAAAAAGCAGCATTATCAAGCAATCACTGTCCCTCCCAATAAAAGTGCCCCACATTGCAGAAGGACCCTCTGAATAACGTCTCTATACTTAGCCTTGAGACGCAGGGCCCAGTCCCTGGTGGGGTGGGGGTTCAGTGCTCCTTCCAGCAGGGTCCTGCACAAGGGCTGCGGATGGAGGCCGGTCTCCTTCAAGGCAGTGAGAACCGTGTTGGATCCAACTTCAAGCCAGAGCCCCTAAGGAATGGTGAAGGAGCGCAGCATGAAGGGCTCCTGCCCTGAAGTCAACCTTAACAGCACCGCCGCCAGGGGGGTGAGAAGGGACATGCCGGGAGTCCAGTGGACCCGCTTTTCTTCCAAATCTTTAGAAAAAATGAAAAATCAAAAAAGGATGCATGTGTGTGTGTGATCCTCCTGACACAAAGCAAGAAACTGGCTAGATCTGGCTAGCAGGGGGTGTATATGCTAGGAGGGAGGAGCTACACGTTTTTGAGTGTAGTAACTTTGTGTGTCCTCCGGGGGCAGTAGCTATACATCCATGGTTTGGGTCTCCCATAGGAACGATAAAGAAATAACCAATGTGATACTGCGGAGACCTATGTTTAGAATACGGTGCATCGCCCCACCTAGCAAACTTGGATCTGCCCGAACCATCTTCTGTTTCTTTTTCTTGCGTCCAGCGCTTTGTGCGGTTTCTAGTGTTGTGTGTTGTGAATTACTCTGACTTGTCTGATACACGGCCCATCCTGAATCCTGAGAACAAAAAACAGGTTTTATAGATAATTGCTTTCTTGTAAAGAACCAACTAGAAACAAAATAAAGAAAATGAGCTATGTACACTAGAGCACAGCTCACACCAGCAATAATGACAGCGGTGGAGGCCTGGATGTGTCCGGTCTAGTAGTGTAATCAGATACCCTAGATATGCCCCCACAGTCCCCACCCTGGATGTGCCCCATCCATCCATCCTTACTACAGTCCCCACCCATTATCCCCACAGTCCCAGTCCCTAGTGAACACTTACTTTGCCAAAACTAATTTGTATTTGGTCATGCCAATAAAGCTTATTTATTTGATTTGTATATTAGGGTCATTTTGAAATATCCACCTTATAAAGACACCAAATAAGAGGCTTGGTACTGCAGTTTGGTCACAAGTCATGACAAATGGCAGCAAATTCCCAATAAGATCTCTGTGTGGCCTCACCACTGAACTCGTCCCCTATTCTCAATTACTTACATGTGTTACCGGCTGAGGTTTCTGCTGAGCAGGTTTTTGCTTATTTCGACGCTCCAAAAATTGCTTGGAGAAATCTTTTGCTTCAAGGGTGTCCCCAAGATATGCTCGGACATAATCATGGACTTCATAAGGAGATTCCACTTCTCGCAGGAAGGACACAAATGTGGGCACTGCACCAAGAAGAACACGTTTATCACTATAAATGTAGCATGAGGGAGATCTCGGGCTCGATCCTATTCTCTGTGGCCAATTATCAGAACCCAGGATAAAACCAAAATCAGCAAATAACCTGTAGTAAGTGGATAAATAAATCTTTATTAACATGTAGTATTACTATTTATTCACTTAATATAGAGTATTTGTCGACTTTGTTTTTACCCTAGGTTCTGTTAAATGGCCACAGTATGGAGATGCACCAACATTCTTTTATTTATAACAAATGTTCCAGCTCATTTCTTTGGTTTTGTTACAGTGTATTCAGTGTTAAAGCACCACTATTATAATAATGGCCTATAACACAAATATTCAAATAAGTATCCGTCCAATACAATTACATCAGAGGGACACAACAGCCAATCGACCTAAGTAATAGAGAAGTTGGCACATTTAGATGTGGGAGGTGCACGTTCTGCAAGTTTGTAAAACAGGGAGACCGATTTGTGAGTGAAGTGACTGGAAAAGTATACCTCAATAGACAATTAGCAAATTGCACTACAGCCGGGGTTATATATCTATTCAAATGTGATTGTAAAAAAGAATATGTAGGCAAGACGAGGCAGGAGTTTAAAAGATGCATTGGTCATCATATTGGGGACATCCGGAATGTAAGGGATACCCCCATCTCAAGACATATCAGGATGGATCATGGTGGTAACCTCGAGTGTTTTTGTTTCAGAGCTATTGAGGTAGTACCTCCCCCGGATAGAGGGGGCGATTGGGATAGATTCATCCTACAGAAAGAGGCCAGGTGGATTCACAGACTACGTACTGTGAGTCCCTCTGGCCTCAATGAGCAGTTGCACTTTGGATGTTTTTGTGATCGCCCTGCACTCCGGTTCCGCTTTGTTAGATCTCTGTTCACAGTACTTATTAACCAGCCATTACCCATTGTTCCGTGAAGGATGTGGTATTTATAAAACATATGCCTTTATTTGAGGGTAGATATCTATTATCTGATATGTATTCATTTTCTTGGGACGTTCCACCTCTACTAATTTTATCCACTCCTGAAGAACCCTAGACAGATAGGGGGAAACGCGTTGGGTGGTTTCCTCCAATTTTTGGTAGGAATAAGTTATAAAAATATTGGTCGATTGGCTGTTGTGTCCCTCTGATGTAATTGTATTGGATGGATACTTTTTTGAATATTTGTGTTGGAGTATCACACATTTAATCATCTTTTGTCATTTCCAACTAGGCTATTTGGCATTGTTGATCCTAGATTGTTAATCACTTTATCTCCCAATAGGGACTAATAGGGTCATTAGGTAAAAGTCGACGGTGAGCGGGGGCGCCAATTGCGCAGGTAATAGGGCGCCGACCTCCGCTGCAAGGTAGGGGCAGTCATAGGGCTCATTAGGATCAGCCCCCTTGTGTGTTTTCTTATTTAATGTATTGGATGTGGTGTTTCCCCTCTTTTTAACCTTACTAATAAATTCTAAGTTTTAGGAGTTTTTTGTTAGTGATATACCTTATGTACTTGTATATGTATACATTTTCACCTTTTAATATTATAATGATGGCCTTTCCACAGGGTGGGTCAGTAATCAATGTAAAATTGGTCGGGGGTCTACCAGATGGCACCCCCACCGATCAGTTGCCATCACCTCTGGTGGTAGCTGGATGTACACATTGCACAGAATGGACCCGCACAGCTCCATACACTGCTTAGTGGGCACTGTCTGGTACTGCCGAGCAGTGTACAGAGCTGTGCTGGTATATTCTGTGCAATGTGTAGGAGTTGACAGCTGATTGGTGGGGGTGCAGTGTGTTGCGCCCCCTACTAATGTAATGCACTCACACAAATTCTGTCTTTGCATGGAGTAAAAACAGGTCATGTTTCTTACATGCATCATCCCTTTTATATCAATATTTTTTTTTTTTATTTGTTTTTAAAAACTGAAGGTGTTAAATTGTTTGACCTTTTCCCTGCATTGACTCTTAGCAATGGATTAGTTAACTCCTTCCTGCCTTCCTGACATGTATCATGTTGGGCCCCTGTCTTTCAAGCAAGCTCAGGTGCTGAGCCCGCCCCATTCCTGACAGATGATGGCTGTGTTATCCAGCAGTCATTTGCCTCTAACAACCGCGGGTTACATGACAATCTATTTAGCTATAGACTAAGGCTACTTTCACACATCCGGTTTGAGCACTGCGGCTTAATCCGGCTGTGAAACCTATGCAACAGATGCGGCGAAAACACCGCATCCTTTGCATACGTTTTTACATGCGGCCCGTCTGTTTTTTTCCGGTTGCGGCACGCTACTGAGCATGCGCAGTGGAAAAAAACGCATGCGGCGACCGGATGTGTTTTTTGCCGCATCCGGCGTCCATAGGCATGCATTGAAAAATGCGCCACAGCGGCCGGATGCGGCGCGATGCGTTTTTTTTGGCCGGAGCAAAAAATGTTGCAGGGAACGTTCTATCCGGCCGCGGCATCGGCTAAATCTGCCGCATGCGGCAAAAATCGGACCGAACGCAAGCCCCTGGGGCACAATACAGCACTAATGTAAGTCTATGCAAAAAAACCCGCAAACGGCGTAAAAAAAAACTGTTGCGGTTTTTCTGCAGAACGCCGTATTGTGCCGCAGAGCAAAAACCGGATGCGTGAAAGTAGCCTAAGAGAACAGAAATGGCACTATCGTGGAATTAGAATGGAGTAATTGCAGCTACAGTCTATCTTCTATGGCTTCCAATAATTAGGTGATGCTCAGCCAACAAGGACCAAGGAGGGCAAGATGACATAGCATCCAAAACAGAAAGGCGTTGTGGCACTCACTATTAGGAGAAAAACAATTTCTTTTATTCCAATTACGTTAAAACATTATCGACCTAGAGGTAGCGGGGGAGGAAAGTGCAGCAGATACACACAGATGACGGCTGTTTTGCACTTAAAGGGAACCTGTCAGGTCAAAAAAGCATTGTGACCTACAAGCAGGAGCCTGTGTGAGCTAGTAACCCCTTCCTACCCATCCCTGTGTTGTTATATTGTGTAATATGAAAGTAATAAAATACGTTTTATTACTTTCATATTCCCTATGTAAATAGCACAGGTCTATAGCCCCATGGGTGGCTCATTGCTCCGTGGGCGTCTACATGCTTTCCATGGTATCACGCCCCTGTGGGCGTCTACATGCTTTCCATGGTATCACGCCCCTGTGGGAGTCTACATGCTTTCCATGGTATCACGCCCCTGTGGGCGTCTACATGCTTTCCATGGTATCACGCCCCTGTGGGCGTCTATATGCTTTCCATGGTATCACGCCCCTGTGGGAGTCTACATGCTTTCCATGGTATCACGCTCCTGTGGGCGTCTACATGCTTTCCATGGTATCACGCCCCTGTGGGAGTCTACATGCTTTCCATGGTATCACGCTCCTGTGGGCGTCTACATGCTTTCCATGGTATCACGCCCCTGTGGGCGTCTACATGCTTTCCATGGTATCACGCCCCTGTGGAAGTCTACATGCTTTCCATGGTATCACGCCCCTGTGGGAGTCTACATGCTTTCCATGGTATCACGCCCCTGTGGGCGTCTACATGCTTTCCATGGTATCACGCCCCTGTGGGCGTCTATATGCTTTCCATGGTATCACGCCCCTGTGGGAGTCTACATGCTTTCCATGGTATCACGCTCCTGTGGGCGTCTACATGCTTTCCATGGTATCACGCCCCTGTGGGAGTCTACATGCTTTCCATGGTATCACGCTCCTGTGGGCGTCTACATGCTTTCCATGGTATCACGCCCCTGTGGGCGTCTACATGCTTTCCATGGTATCACGCCCCTGTGGAAGTCTACATGCTTTCCATGGTATCACGCCCCTGTGGGAGTCTACATGCTTTCTATGGTATCACGCCCCTGTAGGAGTCTACATGCTTTCTATGGTATCACGCCCCTGTGGGAGTCTACATGCTTTCTATGGTATCACGCCCCTGTGGGAGTCTACATGCTTTCTATGGTATCACGCCCCTGTGGGAGTCTACATGCTTTCTATGGTATCACGCCCCTGTAGGAGTCTACATGCTTTCTATGGTATCACGCCCCTGTGGGAGTCTACATGCTTTCCATGGTATCACGCCCCTGTGGGAGTCTACATGCTTTCCATGGTATCACGCCCCTGTGGGCGTCTACATGCTTTCCATGGTATCACGCCCCTGTGGGCGTCTATATGCTTTCCATGGTATCACGCCCCTGTGGGAGTCTACATGCTTTCCATGGTATCACGCTCCTGTGGGCGTCTACATGCTTTCCATGGTATCACGCCCCTGTGGGAGTCTACATGCTTTCCATGGTATCACGCTCCTGTGGGCGTCTACATGCTTTCCATGGTATCACGCCCCTGTGGGCGTCTACATGCTTTCCATGGTATCACGCTCCTGTGGAAGTCTACATGCTTTCCATGGTATCACGCCCCTGTGGGAGTCTACATGCTTTCCATGGTATCACGCCCCTGTGGGCGTCTACATGCTTTCCATGGTATCACGCCCCTGTGGGCGTCTATATGCTTTCCATGGTATCACGCCCCTGTGGGAGTCTACATGCTTTCCATGGTATCACGCTCCTGTGGGCGTCTACATGCTTTCCATGGTATCACGCCCCTGTGGGAGTCTACATGCTTTCCATGGTATCACGCCCCTGTGGGCGTCTACATGCTTTCCATGGTATCACGCCCCTGTGGAAGTCTACATGCTTTCCATGGTATCACGCCCCTGTGGGAGTCTACATGCTTTCTATGGTATCACGCCCCTGTAGGAGTCTACATGCTTTCTATGGTATCACGCCCCTGTGGGAGTCTACATGCTTTCTATGGTATCACGCCCCTGTGGGAGTCTACATGCTTTCTATGGTATCACGCCCCTGTGGGAGTCTACATGCTTTCTATGGTATCACGCCCCTGTAGGAGTCTACATGCTTTCTATGGTATCACGCCCCTGTGGGCGTCTACATGCTTTCCATGGTATCACGCCCCTGTGGGCGTCTACATGCTTTCCATGGTATCACGCCCCTGTGGAAGTCTACATGCTTTCCATGGTATCACGCCCCTGTGGGAGTCTACATGCTTTCTATGGTATCACGCCCCTGTAGGAGTCTACATGCTTTCTATGGTATCACGCCCCTGTGGGAGTCTACATGCTTTCCATGGTATCACGCCCCTGTGGGAGTCTACATGCTTTCCATGGTATCACGCCCCTGTGGGAGTCTACATGCTTTCCCTGTGGGCGTAATACCATGGATTTACATCAGCGATGTCCGTTCTGCAGCTTCAAAATCTTGCGTGCGCGCTTACCATTCTCGTCGCCTTCTCATCCTGGCGCTTGCTTCTCGGCTTCTGATGCACACTGCACATGACCGGAACCACAGGCGTCTTCTGAGCATGCACAGTGCGCGTCAGAAGCCGACACACAAACACCAGGATGAGAAGGCGACGAGAATAGTAAGTGCGCACGCGCGAGATTCTGCAGTAGCGACGGCCACATCGCTGATGTAAATCTATGGCATCACAACCACAGGGGTGTAATAACAGGTAAAGCGTGTAGACGCCCACAGGGGGATGAGACGACCATGGGGCTAGAGACACTATCATTTACATAGGGAATATGAAAGTAATAAAACGTATTTTATTACTTTCATATTACACAATATAACTACACAGGGATGGGTAGGGAGAAATTAGCAGCTCACACAGGCTCCTGCTTGTAGGCCAGAACGCTTTTTTGACCTGCAGATTTCCTTTAACCGCTCTTCAACACATCTCCTGTTCAGACCCATTGAAGCGCAGTTACACGTGAAACAGCCATAGTCCATGTGCGTCTGCTGCACTTCCTCTCCCGTTACTTAAAAGACAATTATGTTTTAACATAGCTGAAATAAAAGAAACTGTTTACTGCCTAATACACCTTATGACAATCTCTGACAGCGGCATTTACAGCGAGTGAGCTGAGGGTCCCATCGCCCCTTTCCCCCTACAACAGCCGGGGAACACAGCCTGAACACCCTCGTGCTGGTCATGACCCTATTCCTAAGCTGGGCTTCGTAGGAGACCATAATATCTACTATAAACGTTTGCAGTATATAGTAGAAGAAATCAGACGATCGCTGCTTCAGGTGCTCTAATGGGACTAACAAATAGGGTAAAACAGCAAAAAAAATTCAAATCACTATTGTTGTAATTGAACTATCCTAAGAATATCATCAAGTAATTTTTACAGTACAATGTGGCCGTGAAAACATACAAAAAACAACTGTGGAATAGTAAAAATTAATGACGTATCAAAAACTGCAACCCGTCTTGCAAAAAACAAGTTCTCATATGGCTTTGGCAACAGAAAAAGTAAAAAAGTTATGGCTCTTGGAAGGGGAGGAAATACAAAAAAAACACAAAAAATGAAAATTGCCATGTTGGGAAGGGGTTAAAAGATGAAAAACACACGAGAACTGATGTAAAATGAATGTCATCCAGTTTTCCTGGCAGATCCACTTGGACATCAATGGCGGTGTCTCATACATAAGAACAGATCAGAATAGGACATGTACTTTTAATGGAGAAGACAAGAATCTGTTAGATAAATAAACGTGTACATGGCTGCAATACACACTAGGGATCAGTGTGCGGTTTGTATTAACAACGGACAATACTGGGGTGAGGTCCTGTCTCAGACTCCAAGCCTTGCTGTATCTGAAGGCCAACACCTGTCACAGCTATTCCTGTTACATAGAGTATATAGGACACCTAGTCTATTGCATAAGATGGGAGTTAGGATGGATGATCTGTGTCCTAGGTGCGGGCAGGAGGGTGCTAATCTGATGCATATGATGTGGTCCTGTAGGAATATTGAAGATTACTGGAGGGCAGTACTAGAATTGGTTAGACAAGTTTTCAATATCCGTCTACAGCCAAGACCTATTATATGTATCCTGGGTCTACTGGAAGGGGGGGTGGACTTGAGTTCGCCAGTAATGGTCGGTATTGCACGTCTCTTGTACCAGGCTAGGAAACTGTTGGCCTACCACTGGTTGGACCCGGCGCCTCCGGTCATCGGGGATTTTAGGGAAAGAGTAAACGCTATACTTCGACTGGAGAGAGGAGTATACCTTAAAAGAAATGCATTGAAGAAGTTCTATAAGATCTGGGGGGCATGGTTGGATACCCCAGGCCTTCCCTCCTCGGCGTTACTGCATGTGTGTATATATATACATATATCTATATATATCTATATCTATATCCATATATATATATATATCTATATATATCTATATATATATCTATATCTATATATATAGATATATATATAGATATATGTATATATACACACATGCAGTAACGCCGGGGAGGGAAGGCCTGGGGTATCCAACCATGCCCCCCAGATCTTATAGAACTTCTTCAATGCATTTCTTTTAAGGTCTATATATTGTAAGCCCGCAAGGGCAGGGCCCTCTTCCCTCTGTACTAGTCTGTCTATTGTAACTTATATATGTATTTTGTATGTAACCCCCTTCTCATGTACAGCACCATGGAATCAATGGTGCTCTATAAATAATTATATATGTATATGTGTGTGTGTATATATATATATATATATATATATATATATATATATATATATATATATATATATATGTAATGTCATAAAGATGCTGGGTAAGCTATACTATGGAGAATATATTGGGAAATGATATGTGACCCATATTGAAATGAGACGTGGACTACAGGTGCATTGTTTATTATGTTATTTGTGTGGTTTTCTTACTGACTAAAGGTTTTTCCCCTTTCCGTGATATTTTTTTTTGGGGGGGGGAATTTATGTGTTGTATAATTTTGCTGTTAAATAAAAATGAACCCGATTAAAAAAAAACAAAAACGAACAATACAGAGATGAGAAAAACAGATGTGTGAATGTAGACTTATATTCATGACCGATTCTAATGACAGGTCATCAGTATAAATATAGAGAGGCACAGGGAATTCAAGCATGTGCAAAAATAGGCAAATTGCTACTATGTGATTCAGGTTTATATGTGTTGAGGTAGAAGAAGAGTTCGGCCTTGTTCACGTCTGTTCGGACATTCAGCTTGCTCCGTCTTCTGGACAGGTTCCTGTTTTTAGAACAGACAGATGGAAAAAGTGTCTGATTGCATCAGTTATGCAAACAGAAGCAGAGGGGCCCGCAGATTATTATGGGGTCTGTTTGGTGTTCAATTTTTAGACCAGAAGAAGCTGTTTTGCTGGCTGGACTGTCCAGATTTTAGAATTGGAGTGGGGAGAATAAGAGTACAGCAGGTTAAACTTTTTCTTGGGCATGAAACAGACCACCTAGTAATTAATGTGGCCCCTCATCTTGCATTTGAATAACTGATGCAATCGCTTTTTCCATTTGTTTGTGGAATGGAACAAAGGAAAGGTTTGAACAGACGTGATCAGAGACAGGAACAATATACAAGTTCATTTCTACCTGATCCAAAGGGTAAAAATAAATTAAGCGCTCTACATATAAAATAAAAAAACAAGCTGGAAACATACATGTAGTCTGATGTGAATTTTTTTAACAGTTTTTTGAGCAAAAGCCATACGTGGATCCAGCTGGAAAGACGTACAAGGGGTTACCATGACCTATTCTGTTTGAATCCATGACTTCACATTTGGCTAATATGTTATACCTACACCTGCGTGTGTGACTGCAGCTGTATGTGAGTATGGTTTAGCGGCGGCCTTTCCTTACCATCCAGGCTGTGAGCGGTGTTCAGGGCATGCAGAGTCTGCTCACACCACTGGGTGAAGCCGTCCGCACACTTCGTTGCTCCTTGAAAAAGTCTAACAAGCTTCTCTTCTTGCTCGACCTTCTTACTCTGCCGGCTGTTTAACCCTGATGATTTGCTGGGGAAAAAAAAAATAGAAGCAATAGTCCTGTGATTTCAACCAGAACTACATTATACATTTACTTGTGTCTAATTAGCTGGACTTACAAATATAAAGAAAAAAAAGCCAGCTATATATATATCGTCCAACACGGATGAGAAACCCCATCATACTGGAAAACCTACAGCGGCACAAGGGGTTAACCCCTTCACGACCAAGGACGGATCTATCAGTCATGGAGTATGTGAGGTTAGTCCCCGCCCCCTCCCGTGGGCAGGTCGCGGCGATCCGCGCACATATCAGCTGTTTTCAACAGCTGACATGTGTGCCTGCATGTTCCGAGTGGAATCGCATTCCACCCGGAACATTTAACCCCTTACATCTTGCTGCCAAAGTCTGGCAGCGAGATGTATATGCGCTCAGCCATGATTTTCACTTACCGCCGCCCCCACCAGAAGTCACGTGCGTGATCACGTGACTTTCGGTGGTTGCCATGGTAGCACAGGGTCATGTGATGACGCCTCTAGCTATCATGAGTCAGTTTCACTCGGCCCGGAGCTGAATGAAACAGGAAGTGACCATATCTGCTGTTTACAGCTCTGTAGCTGTGATCACCAGATAGTGCAGAGCGATCACATTGTTGATCCATGTAGTCCCCTAGGGGGACTAGTAAAATAAAAAAAAAAAATAAAAAAACCTAAAACGTTCAAATCACCCCCTTTCACCCCAATGAAAATTAAAGGGTTAAAAAAATAAAAAAATATTCAACACATATTTGCCCGATGTGCCCGATCAAAATATAAAATCAATTAACCTGATTTGTAGACGGCGTAGTGGCAAAAAAATTTCAAATGCCAAAATTACGTTTTTTTGTCGCCGCAAGTTTTACACAAAATGCAATAACAGGTGATCAAAACGTAGCATTTGCGCACAAATGGTATCAATAAAAATGTCAGCTTGAGATGCAAAAAATAAGCAGTCACTGAGCCATAGATCCCAAAAAATGAGAACGTTACGGGTTTTGGAAAATGGCGCAAAACGTACGCCACTTTTATTGGACAAGCTTTTGAATTTTTTTTAATCCCTTAGATACAAGTAAACCTATTCATGTTTGGTGTCTACAAACTCGCACCGACCTGAGGCATCACACCCACTCATCAGTTTTACCATATAATGAACACTGTGAATAAAATATCTCAAAAACTATTGTGCGATCACACTGTTTTTGCAGTTTTTCCACACTTGGAATTTTTTTGCTGTTTTCCAGTACACTATATGGTATAACCTTATAGTTTCATTTAAAAGTACAACTCGTCCTGCAAAAAACAAGCCCTCATATGGCAAGATTGACAGAAAAATAAAAAAGTTACGGCTCTCGGAAGAAGGGGAGCAAAAAACAAAATCGCAAGAACGGAAAGTGCCCGAGGGCTGAAGGGGTTAAAAGGGAACCAACCAGCAGGATTTTTATATATAAAGTAAAGCCAGTGCTATACTGGTACCTGGATGCTGAATGTAAGCATAGCTTTTGTGGGTCCGGTATTGCTGTCTATCTGCCTGCACCGGAATTAACGAAAGGGGGAGGAAGGCCAGGAAGGCAGACAGGGACAGGAATACACAGCAAGACCTGACCCACATATTCCCTTCTTGTTGCACCGGTCAATCAAATAGCAGTGCATTGCTGGAACTTCAGTTGCACACATTTCTGAAATACAACCTCCAATCTCAGAATAAAAGGTATGGTTACATTCAGCATCCTAGCACCAGTATAGCACTGGCTTTACTTCATATATGACAATCCTGCTGGTTCATTCCCTTTAAGGGGAACTCCACTGAATTAGCACATTGTGTGAAAAGATGAAGATTAAAACAGATGGTAAAACATTCACCTAGCATTGCTCTTGTTCTTATTGGCAGTGTTTCGGGGTGCCACCACTTTGACCGCATCATCCCAGAATCCACTACATGTCTTGTTTTCTGGGCTACTCCAGATGCTGCTTACAGAGTCCGACGACCACTGAGGGCTCAGATTGTTGTTGAGGTTGCCCCACACAGAGTTTACAGAGCTGCTATTGCAGGTGTTCACCTTAAAAAAAAAAAAAAAAAAAAAAAAAAGAAAGAAAGAAATAATTTTCAAAGTAAAAAAAGAAATTCTAATTCATCATTGCTTTTGCACTTTTTTCTGAAGTTAAAACGGTTCTATTAGTGACTCAGTTTGCCCCTTTCTTTTACATTAGCTTTACTAGTTGTGTAAGTTTCTCTATCGCTTCATTGGGGGACACAGGAAACCATGGATGTATGCTGCTGGCACTAGGAGGTGACACTATGCAAATAAAAAGTTGGCTCCTCCTCCGTAGTATACACCCACTGACCGGAGCTGAGAAGATCAGTTTTTGCTTAGTGTCCGAGGAGGTTGGACACGCAGGGGCTGCTCTCAGCCCCTCAGGTTTGTATTGTTGTGTTTTATTAATGTTTTCCCTTTGTTTTTCAGACACAGCTCGTCGGGCGACAGGGTGTAATCGCTCACCCTGCTCTCCCACATAGAGACCGGTCGCACAGAGTGGGGTCCGTCCGCCACTACTGTTGTCTTCCGTGTCTGTCTGGCAGTGTACCCGGCCCCTCCAACACAGAAGAGTGTTCGAGGTGCATCCGCAGTGAGGAAAAGTGCAATGTCGTTGATAAAGGCGGAGGGTCCTGCCCCCCTCCCCAAACTCTCTCGCTCCCGAGCCTGATTGTGGGGTAGGAGGACGAAGACCGTACCTGGGATGGAGAGGTACCCCTCCGGTCTCCCTTCGACTTTGCCCGGGACGACTGTCGAGATGTCTTCGCTCGCCTTCCAGGATGGATCCATGATCACCTCAGGACAAGCTGGGACCTTCAAGATAAGTACTCTGCACTCCCCCCCTCCTTCTTCCCCATCCTGGGTCAGGGGTGGAGGGATCCTGTTCATATAATCCACACAGCTCCTTCTCCACTTGGGTCAGGGGGTCCTGATATCTCCCTCAGAGCCATCCACCTCAGGCCCTTCTCTAGCCTCTCCCCGGTAGTGTGGCCTCCCTGCGCTCCCCCGATCGGCCCCCTGCGCTCATCCTCGGCCGTGGCGTTCACGAATTGGCGTCCCCTCCGGCGGCCTACCTTAAAAATTTAGCCCCCGGCTCCATTGCGGCCTCCTTCCCCATTGCGCCACACCCCCCCTCCAGCGTCTCGGCCTCTCAGGCATCTGTGCGCCTTCCAAGCCACACCCCCAGCTAGGAATTCTCCTGTTCGCGCGGGCTTTTCAAACGCTGGCCCGCCTCCTCCGTCGCGGGAGCTCCTATCCCTGCCATCCTGCTTCCTCGTGCAGGCACCGCCCCCCTCCTTCCTGGCGCCTGACGTCACTTCCCGGCGCCGAGACCTCCGGGGGACGTCATTTCTGCCTGCCCTTCCAGCCCCACTGACCAAGCCTCCCTGCTTGGTAAGTAGCGCTGCCGCCGCCGCAGCTTCAGCGCTCCCCGCAGGCAGCCAGAGCGATTCAGGGCCCAGCGCGCACTCGCAGCCAAACACCTTCTCTGCACTACCTGCAGCCAAGCGCCCCCTGCGGTCACCACTGGCCTCTCCTACCTGCTCCCAATCTCTGCAAGACGGATTAAAAAAAAAAAAAAAAAAAAAAAAAGGACGCCTTTAGCATGCCTCTACACCCGTTTTCCTCCTATTTGTTGGTAGCACTATTTGCTACCATAGGCATCTACTCCTGATCCCAGAGTTGAGCTGTCTCCCCTGTTACCCATATAATATGTCTACAGAGCTACTTCAGCCCAGGAGTATTAGCTACCTCATACTACTGCATGCCCAGATTCCCCCGCTCCTACAAGTGCGGGATAGCACCCTTCTACACGCACGCTCGGCTGGGGACCACCGGCTCTGTGTCAGGTCCCCCTTCTCCAATGTACAGTCCCTGACCTACCCATTGCTAGGAGTACTCCAGTGTTCTGTGGTCCTGTCCACTTCCACTGTCAATGTGTCTCGTGCTCCTGCCTACTCTCCTGTACCCACTATCTAGCGTGTCAGTGTTCCTTATGTACCTATCTACCGCAGGGTGAGTGTTTCTTTGACCTGTCCACTTTTTATGTCAACCTGTCCACTATCCAGTGTGCCAGTGTCTCCAAGTACCTATCCTCTACCCAGTGTACCAGTGTTTTTTCTACGCACCGGTCTACTACACCAGTGCGCTAGTGTCTCCAGGTTCCTGCCCTCTATCCAGTGTGTCAGTGTCTTCATGTACCTGTCCACTACTCAGTGTGCCATTGTTTTCTCTCTGCCCTGGTCTACACCAGTGTGCCCGTGATCTCCACCTGTGTGTCAGTGTCTTTACGCACCTGTCCACTGTCCAGTGTGCCTGTCTTTTCTATATGCACTAGTCTTCACCAGTGTGTAAGTGTCTCTATGTAACTGTTCACTATCCGGTGTGCCAGTGTTGTTCTACGCACTGGTCTACACTGGCATGCCAGCGTTTCTCTACGCACCGGCCTACACCAGTGTGCCAGTGTTTATGTACTAGTTTTCATCGGTGTGCTAGTGTTTCCTCGTACTTGTCCACTATCCAGTAGGCCAGCGTTTCTCTAGGCACTGACCTACTCCTGTATGCCAGCGTTTCCCTGTACCTGTCCACTCTCCAGTGTGCCAGTGTCTGCATCATGCCTGTGTGCTCCAATACCAAGGTGCTTTTGGGATCCTGCCCGCTATTCCGTGGGCCAGTGTTTCTACATGCATTTGTTTACTCTGGTGTACCAGTGTTTTCACAAACCCTTACACTACTCAGTGTAACAGTGTTTCTATGCGCACCTGTCTACACCACTGTAACAGTGTTGTTGTGAACCTACCCACTGTTTAGGGTGTCAGGTTTCTACTTGCACCTGTCAGTTTCAGTGTGCTAAAAGTTTTTCTATCAACCTGTCCACCATTCAGATTGACAGTTCCATAGACCTGTACACTTGCTTGTGTGCCAGCGTCTCTATATGTCGGTCCATGTTCCAGGGTGCCAGTATCCACTATCCAGTGTTTCTCTATGCACCTACCCACCATTCGGTGTGCTAGTGTTTCCAGAACATGCCCTCTATCTTGTGTGCCAGTGTTTCTGTATGCACCTGTCTACTACAGCGTGAGAGCGATTTGATGAGCCTGCCTACTATCCTATGGGCCAGCACATATCAGAACCAGAAGCCGAATAGAGCAATAGGCTTGAGTGCCTTGTTCAGCTTTTCCGCTCATCTTCGACTGAGGCGAGAGCTCCATCCAACACTGCCCCATGATGCGGCACGCCAGCAGCTTTCACATTCAGTGCCAGTATTCAAGATTGATGATCCTGCCCGCTATCCAATGGGCTAGCGTTTCTCCAGACCAGAAGCTGGATACCCTAACAGGTATGTGTTGCTCTGCTCACGACCCAGTGAGTCGAACAGACTACCTCACCTGGTGGATCATGTATCTCCATCTTCGACTGAGGTGAGGACCGTGGTCTCCATGGACCCCTAACGTGGTACGGCAGCAACTGTCATTAAGTTGCTTCCCAGTGACCCGAGGCTTTCTCCTACGTCAAACCACTCATTCAGGTAAACAGGAGGTAAGCCATGGTCCTCTGGCCAGTTCATTGTCTTCTTTCTGCAGCAGTTATTTACTCAGTTCTCAGCGATCTGCGTCCATCTCCTTCCTCACACCATACGTGTAACGTGATCTCAGGGTAAGGTAACACGCGACCTTCTGACTGGTCGGGTGATTCACTCTCTGCAGCAACCACGGACCCCATGACGCAGCACAGCAGCAGCAGCTCTCATTTGGTCGCTTCCCAGTGGCCCGGGACCTTCTCTTACCTCACACCATTCATATAAGTTAGCCACGAGGTAAGGCTTTTCTCTCTTGACCGTGCGTTGGCTGCGTCGTTTCTTGAAGCAGCAGTCATTTTGGTTCTCAAATGAGGTACAGCTCTGTCTGCTAACCAGTATGTTGTCCGTTTTACTTCCTGCCACCTTCCTCGGGTGGTTCATAGTACTTCTGGTATCCGCCTATTCTTTGGCCTAGACCAGCCTTGGCTGCGCCCTCCACTAGGGTTCCGGCCAGGTACTGTATAGGTTTAAAACCATAGGTCGTTACTTACATTCTCTCTCTTTCAGATAGAGATCAGATTTCCTCAGTCCCTTCACAGTCAACAGATGAAGTTAAGAACCAGACACAGGATCGTCGAACCAGTATTGATTCTACGGAGGACCAGTTTCACCAAGGGACTTCTAGTATCCTGACGGCCCAGTCATTGGGCTCACTCTTCCGGACAAGCTGTAGGTTTCAAAAATTGTCTTTGTCTACCTTCCGCAACAGAATTCTTCAGGGAGCCCTGAATGCTCAGGCCACTGGGTGTTTCCACCCGAACACTCAACACTACAGCGAGTGGTCCCCGGCTGATCTGCCAATCTTCGCTAACGCCTAGACATGACCTGCTTCAGTTTCAGGCCAAGGGGGGGTCTTCATTTCCCCTGTCCCGGGACTGCCTCCCTTTACCTCTCTCGTAGCCATTCTAGATGGCTCTTGGAGATATGTTAGATCTCTCCGAAGTCTCCGCCATACCAAATTCCACGACCACTCTCCACCGCTTGGTCTCAGATGCTTGTGCACTTTTCTAGCAGAGTTCCTGCCAGACCATTTGAACTCACATATTCTCGGTCATTTCTTTCCCTTCGTCGTCACTTCTGGTTGTGACGTGGTGACGCGTTTTATAATAATAATATTTTACTCATTCTTCCGTCACTCTTCCATTTTCCTTGCCACCTTTCCAAGGATAGGCGTCACTCCTCTGGTCTGCTAGCGCTTAGGCCGGTGACATAGCCCGAGCCCTTCCTTGAGTCACCCTTGAAAGGGTTCTTCCTCCTCCCATTCCAGGTCATACATCCCAGGTCTTGTGCCTTTTTTTTTCATTCGCAAGAGCCCTCGCCCATAGGGGGTTCTCCTTCCAGTAATTAACTTCAATGGTCATCTAGTACCCGATTCCAGAGTTCGAGTTTTCCCAGTCACGCCATTGTAGATGCCCGGACTCCCTTCTCCTGTCTGTCACGTCATAGTGGAAATTGGTTATTGGATTTCCTTGGCTCTTTAACCTTCTCGTTTTTCTCCGGACGTCACAAGTTCTCCGGACCTCTTCTATACACAGGGGAATTATCTCCCGTATTATTTCCCCGCCCGTAGGCTGTTTCGTCCACTAGGGTCAGATCACTTCCCTCAGGTGCTGTGTAATCAACAGGTCAAGTTCCCCTATGGCGGAATTCCCTTACACTCTTCTCGAGTATCTCGGTTCCCCTGCACCATATTAGGCAGTCGGTTTTCCCCTTTAGTCATCCTGCGGCAGTAAAGGGCCAAGGCTCCGTTGGGCTTCGCTTACCTGGCACCTACCTCTACCAGGTGCCCTAGTTCTTCGCTCATTATTCCACTCTCGAACGTAGTACCATGGCCTGGCGGGCTTTTTTCCCTTAGCCCGACCTATTGCTGTCAGTCGCCTTAGATTCTTAGCTTTCTTAGGTACAGACCTCAGAGGATGCAGTTTTTCCATGATCATCCTAATCCCCCGCACACGCGTTTTACACTAGTTCTTAGTACTCCCTAGTACTCTAACTCTTCACCCTATACTTCGGCTCCTGGCCGGGTAGGGGTTCCCTACGGTGTCTAGGACCAGGTTCCGGTCACAGAATCTCGTCTCTACTTACCCTGTTTTCGGGTCTTACTCTTCCCCACCCTTGGGGACTGCTTTAGGACGTCCCATGGTTTCCTGTTTCCCCCAATGAAGTGATAGAGAAAAGTAGATTTTGGGTACTCACCGTAAAATCTCTTTCCCGGAGCCTTCATTGGGGGACACAGTTCCCGCCCTTTTCTAAGACTTCAGTGGATCCGGAATGTTCTTGATTTCAAGCTTCTCCTCGTACTGCTTTTACACAAACTGATCTCCTCAGCTCCGATCAGTGGGTGTATACTCCTGGGGAGGAGCCAACTTTTTATTTGCATAGTGTCAGCCTCCTAGTGCCAGCAGCATACACCCATGGTTTCCTGTGTCCCCCAATGAAGGCTCCGAGAAAGAGATTTTACGGCGAGTACCCAAAATCTACTTTTTTTTCAGCATTATGTGTAAGGTTTTGTCCAGATGCATCAGCCTAATTCTTTGAGGACATTTTTGTACCATTGTACTCTGCTTGTAAAGTACAAAATCACAAAGAAAATCTGTCTAGGGGCCTCTTTCTGACATACGAGTCTGATCCATGATTTTCACAGATAGTACTGATACGTAAGATAATCTATGGAGCTGTTCACACATTCAGTTTATTTCCTCAGCCAAATGCAAGGAGTCATGTACGATATTGAGCCGAGTGTCAGATCACACTCATCAATGCACGTCTATGAGTCCATGGAAAAAAACCACAAATCTGACAGAATTTGGGTGCCATTTGTCTGTTGTCTGTTGTCTAAATAAATAAATAAATAAAGCAAAACTAGGAGAAAACAAACAATGCTTTAATTTGTGTTATATTTACCAAACATTGAGCGCCATCATGAGCAACTTAAAAAAATAAAATAAAATAATGCAAATGATGAACTGCAATGCCCTGCACATGAGGTAAGTGACATAGTGAATCAGGAGAACTATACTACATTTCTAATTGGAGGCATTTGCTAATATTCTTATTACACCTATTGGGATAGGATCTTGTAGGATGGGAATACCCCTTTAAAGCACCACTCCAGTGTTTTTTAGTGGGTTATTTTAGCACAGGAGTGGCACTTTAGATGCAAGTACCCTGCCCCACTTATATCTCACCTTCCAGCAGTTTCATCCTTTTCGGTGCCACTCCGGTCCCGTGGACAGTGGTGCTATCTTTTGCCCGAACTTCTGACTGACGGGAAGTCAGAAATTCTGTCACTAGCTCCCAATTCATCTCTGCGAGCCAGAAGAGGCTCTCAGAGTTATGAGTTGTGACGTCCGGCTGCTACATGAAACACTGAAGCGGCCGGCCGGTCACAAATCCCTGGAGACCGACCAGAGCTGTGGAGCCGCAGGAGAGTTGCTTAATGGGTTTTTCCAGAAATATTTTCTTATGCACAGTGACTTGCACTACGTGTAAATATTGTACTTTGCGTTAATCACTTGCCCCTGCTCCAGCGAATCCTCTGTGGCTCTGCTCCAGTCATTGTCAACAAGATGCATGTGACTGCTGCAGCCAAACACTGGGCTGAGCGGTCTACATTAGCATTACTGTGGAGCTCAGTGATTGGCTGCAGCAGGGATGTGCAGTATAGCCACAACGTCCCCTCTGCAGGCTTTTAATGACTGGAGCAGCGGCAGAGAAGAGTCACTGGAGCAGAGGAAGGTGAATAATGCAGAGTTTGATATTATCAAAGACAACAAGTCATTGCACACTGGAAAAAAAATATATAGATATTCCCAGACAACCTATTTAATATCACTTATAAATGACATCCTGCGGGATTATAAAACCTGAAAGACTAATTAGGGTACTTTAACACTTGCGTTGTTTTCCTTCAGTCGCAATCAGCCGTTTTGGAAAACAGCAGAATCCGTTAACGGATTCCGCTGTTTCCCAAAGACTTGTATGGATGACGGATTGTGCCAGAAGTACCTGCGTTGCTTCCGCTGGCCGACGCTGCGTTGCTTCCGCCGAACTGAAGGAACGCAGCATGTAACGTTAATTGCTTGCGTTAAAATGATGCCGAGCGGCGGATTCAGTTACATCCGTCAATAGTTATAATGGATCCCTATGGTGGCGGATTCCGTTGCAAAGTGCTTTACAACAGAATCCACTGCTGGATTCCGTTAATTTCTATGGAGCATGCCCAGAATGAAAAAAATGGAAAAAAAAACAAAAACGGAGCCGACGCATTCCGTTAGACGGACGCCAAACGGATGCAACGGGTCTGTTATTTCACAGGAATCAGCTAACGGATTCCTGTGAAATAACTGACCCGTTGCATCCGTTGACAACACAAAAATAACGGATGCGTCAAAACAACGCAGCAACGGACCCAGCGGATTCAGCCCAACGCAAGTGTGAAACTAGCCTTACTTATAACGGATCGGTTATTTCACAGTAATCCGTTAGCTGATTCTTGTGAAATAACGGACCGTTGCATCAGTTTGGCATCCGTCTAATGGAATCCGTTGGCTGTTTTTTTTCTTTTTTCATTTTTTTTCATTCTGGGCATGCTCAGTAGAAATTAGCGGAATCCAGCTGCGGATTCCGCTGTTAAGCACTTAGCAACGGAATCCGCTACCATAGGGAACCATTATAAATTTTAACGGAACCAACAGAATCCGTTGGTTGGCATCATTTTGACACAAGCATTTAAAGTTACATTCTGCATTGCTTCCGCTCGGCGGAAGCAACGGAGCGTCGGCCAACGGAAGCAACGCAGGTACTTTTGGCACAATCCGTCATCAATGCAAGTCTATGGGAAACAGCTGAATCCGTTAACGGATTCCGCTGTTTCCCAAGACAGCGGATTGCGGGGAAAAAAAAAACAAACGCAACTGTGAAAGTACCCTTATATAGCACGGTGCCGCTCACACAAGTACATAGAAATGAGCAAATAAGGAGCACAGTGCAGGCGACCGCTAAAAACTGAATTTACAATGTTAACATACCGCAGTACTTACAATTGGAGCTGGGGCAGGTGGAATTGTAACATTCGCAGGCCGGCTACGACCTGCCTGTTGCTGCTGCTGTTGCAGTTTTTGCATTTGCCTGGCCTCCTCCTGTTGAATCTCAAGGAGAGATTTGGTGCTGATGGGAGGTTTCACTACATTGCCCCAACCAGGAGCCTTCTGCTGCTGTTGCTGCTGCTGTTGCATAGACTTCAACTCTTGCTGTAGTCGCCTTTGCTGTATTATATAAAACAAAACCTGTAACATTACTCTATGACTGGCTTATTAGATATTTCTTGTATAACACACTTAAAAGGGAATCACCAGGTTTTTGCTATGAAATCCAAGAACAGCATGATACCCTGATTCCAGTGATGTGGCTGCTTGCTGTCATTTTGATACAATCACTGTTTTCTCTGCTGCAGATCTAATGCCCAGAATGCTGAGATCTATATAACCCATCCTTCACTACTGATTTTTGCAGCTTCCTGTTTACACTGTGCATAGGCAGAAAGCTCAATCAGTGGTGGAGCAAGGCTACACAGCCATTGACTAGGAAGCATGATTAGGGATGATCAAATACCTCAAATATTCGGCTTCGCGAATATCCGACGAATAGATCGCCACTATGCGAATATTCGATGCGCAATGTAAGTCTATGGGAAGCCCGAATAGTTGTTATTCGGGTTTCCCATAGACTTACATTGCACATCGAATATTCGTGAATAGTTGAATAGCGGCGACCTATTCGGCAAATATTCGCAAAGCCGTATATTTGAGGTATTCGATCATTCCTAAGCATGAGACACCTAGTCCTGTAGTGATAATCTCCTGCTAATAAAATACTGATTTTACTGAAACAGCAACACACAGCCTAGAAAGTGACAAATGGCTGGATTCAGACATTGGCATCATGCTGCACTCAGATTACATAACAAAAACCTGCTGACAGATTCTCATTAAACGGTAGTTCTCATGATTGTTCTTCACAAGCACCTGAAAAGACTGTGCTCTTGAATGATTAACAGTTCGGAGTAACAGTGCTTTGCACTGCTGGCCCAAAACTGTGCAATAGAGGGGCGCAGGTGAACTGAAGATAGCCAGATCAAGTCATGAACTAATGGAAAGATTCCTTGCCTATGAAACTTGCCACCGTTGAGAATGGGGAAGGTTTTATTTTAATAAAATGGTAAATGACAAAGTTATTTATTTTTACAAGTACTTTGTATTTTTACCCATTTACAAATGAGAAAACCTAATTTAAATGGGAACCTGACAGCTGATGCATGCTGCTCAGTTCATGGGCCCCGGCTGTATGAACTCCGCCAGGTATGTTTGACTCTGAAATGCTGCGGCGTTGCAGAGAAAAAAAAAAAGAGAATTTTGTTACTTACCGTAAATTCTTTTTCTTATAGTTCCGTATTGGGAGACCCAGACCATGTTTATCCATGGGTGTTTAGCTTCTGCCTCTGGAGGACATACAAAGTACTACACTTAAAAGTGTAGCTCCTCCCTCTGAGCTTATACACCCCCTGGTGAGCCAGTCCTAGCCAGTTTAGTGCAAAAGCTGAAGGAGAATAGCCACCCACAAGTAGAACCGAGTAAGAACCGGAACAACCGGAGACTCTGTCCACGACAACAGCCGGTGACAACACACGGAACAAGAAAATTGCCAACAGGCAACAGGGAGGGAGCTGGGTCTCCCAATACGGAATTATAAGAAAAAGAATTTACGGTAAGTAACAAAATTCTCTTTTTCTTCATCGTTCCTTTGGGAGACACAGACCATGGGACATTCCAAAGCTGTCCCTGGGTGGGAATAAACAGAAAAAACTAAGAAGTAGGCAGAGCCTAACTTCACAAGTGGGCGACAGCCGCCTGAAGGATGCGTCTGCCCAAGCTCGCATCTGCCGAAGCATGAGCATGCACTTGGTAGTGCTTCGAAAAGGTATGCAGGCTAGTCCAAGTGGCAGCCTGACAGACTTGTTGAGCCGTAGCCTGGTGCCTAAAAGCCCAAGAGGCACCGACAGCTCTGGTCGAGTGTGCTTTGATCCCCGGCGGGGGAGGCACCTGAGTACTCTGGTAGGCGTCCGAAATGGTCGATCTAATCCAACGGGCCAAGGTCGGCTTAGAATCAGAGAGACCCTTGCGCCGCCCTGTGGTTAGCACAAAAAGAGAGGTGCACCGCCTAAGCGCTGCGGTGCGAGCCACATAAATCCGGAGAGCACGCACCAGATCTAGAGTATGCAGCGCTTTCTCAAAGCGAAGAACAGGGGCCGGACAGAAGGAAGGCAAGGAAATATTCTGGTTAAGGTGGAAGGGAGAGACCACCTTAGGAAGAAAGTCCGGGGTCGGACGGAGAACTACCTTGTCTTGGTGAAAAACCAAAAAAGGTGACTCCGAGGAGAGCGCAGCCAAATCAGAGACTCTGCTGAGAGAAGTTATGGCAACTAGAAAGGCCACCTCTTGAGAAAGACGATACAAAGAAACCTCCCTAAGAGGCTCAAAGGGGGGATTCTGCAATACCGTGAGGACCAAGTTAAGGTCCCAGGGATCCAAGGGCCGCCGATAAGGCGGAATGATGTGAGACGCACCTTGCATGAAGGTGCGGATCTGAGCCAGCCGGGCGAGACGCCGCTGGAACAGCACTGATAGAGCAGAGACTTGTCCCTTGAGAGAGTTGAGGGACAGTCCTAGCTGCAGACCGGACTGTAAAAAAGACAGAAGGGTCGGCAACGAAAATGACCAAGGAGAATGGCCGGAAGAGCGACACCAGGACAGGAAAATTTTCCAAGTCCTGTGATAGATCTTGACGGAGGAAGACTTACGGGCCCGAGTCATAGTGGAGATGACTTCAGGAGGAATACCAGAAGCCGTCAAAATCCAGGACTCAAGAGCCACGCTGTCAATTTGAGTGCCGCAGAAATCGGGCGGAAAGAAGGGAATTTTGTTTACTTACCGTAAATTCCTTTTCTTCTAGCTCCAATTGGGAGACCCAGACAGTGGGTGTATAGCTACTGCCTCCGGAGGCCGCACAAAGAACTACACTTAAAAGTGTAAGGCCCCTCCCCTTCTGGCTATACACCCTCCCGTAGGAGTACGGATTCCTCAGTTTTAGTACCAAAGCAAGAAGGAGGAAAGCCAATAACAGTTTCAAAAACAAATTCAATCCGATAACAAGATCGGAGAACTTAAGAAACAACATGAACAACATGTGCACCCGAAAAACGAAACCCTAAGAACAAATAGGGCGGGTGCTGGGTCTCCCAATTGGAGCTAGAAGAAAAGGAATTTACGGTAAGTAAACAAAATTCCCTTCTTCTTTTTCGCTCCTAATTGGGAGACCCAGACAGTGGGACGTCCAAAAGCAGTCCCTGGGTGGGTAAAAAGATACCACATGAACGGGCTGTCAGACAGCCTCTTCCTACAGGTGGGCCACCGCCGCCTGAAGGACCTGTCTACCTAGGCTGGCATCTGCCGAAGCGTAGGTATGCACTTGATAGTGTTTGGTAAACGTGTGCAGACTCGACCAGGTAGCCGCCTGGCACACTTGCTGAGCCGTAGCCTGATGCCGCAATGCCCAGGACGCACCCACGGCTCTGGTAGAATGGGCCTTCAGTCCAGTTGGAATCGGAAGCCCAGCAGAACGGTATGTGTGAAGAATTGGTTCCTTGATCCACCGCGCCAGGGTGGATTTGGAAGCTTGCGATCCCTTATGCTGACCAGCGACTAGGACAAAGAGCGCATCAGAACGGCGTAGAGACGCCGTGCGAGAA
Source organism: Anomaloglossus baeobatrachus (assembly GCF_048569485.1). Lineage (NCBI taxonomy): Eukaryota > Metazoa > Chordata > Amphibia > Anura > Aromobatidae > Anomaloglossus > Anomaloglossus baeobatrachus. The sequence goes on along the minus strand of NC_134355.1, from coordinate 562,701,545 downwards.
ATGTAAATCCTGAGTGCTCTCACCAGGTCCAACAGATGTAAACCCTTTTCAAATTGGTGAACTGGATGCGGACACAAAGATGGCAAAGTGATATCCTGATTGAGATGAAAGGAAGAAACCACCTTGGGAGAAAACTCTGGAATTGGACGCAGTACTACCTTGTCTTGGTGAAACACCAGGAAGGGAGATTTGCAAGATAACGCCGCTAGCTCGGACACTCTTCGAAGAGACGTGACCGCCACAAGAAAAACTACCTTTTGTGAAAGCCGAGAAAGGGGAACCTCTTTCAAAGGCTCGAAAGGCGGCTTCTGGAGAGCAATGAGAACCTTGTTCAGATCCCAGGGTTCCAATGGCCGTCTGTAAGGAGGAACGATATGACAAACTCCTTGGAGAAACGTGCGTACTTTAGAAAGCCGTGCCAAGCGCTTCTGAAAGAATACGGATAGCGCGGAGACTTGACCCTTAAGCGAGCTAAGCGACAAACCTTTTTCCAACCCAGACTGCAGGAAGGAAAGAAAAATTGGCAATGCAAATGGCCAGGGAGAAAACCCTTGAGCCAAGCACCACGCTAAGAATATCTTCCACGTCCTGTGATAGATCTTAGCTGAGGATGGTTTTCTAGCCTGTCTCATTGTGGCAACAACTTCATGAGATAAACCTGAGGCCGCTAGGATCCAGGACTCAATGGCCACACAGTCAGGTTCAGGGCCGCAGAATTCAGATGGAAAAACGGCCCTTGAGACAGCAAATCTGGACGGTTTGGTAGTGTCCACGGTTGGCCTACCGTGAGATGCCACAGATCCGGGTACCACGACCTTCTTGGCCAATCTGGAGCGACGAGTATGGCTCGATGGCAGTCGGACTTGATTTTCCGGAGAACTCTGGGTAACAATGCTAGAGGTGGGAACACATAGGGGAGTCGGAATTGCGACCAATCCTGAACCAAGGCGTCTGCCGCCAGCGCTCGGTGATCGTGAGACCGTGCCATGAAAACTGGGACCTTGTTGTTGTGCCGTGACGCCATCAGATCGACGTCCGGCGTCCCCCAGCGGCAACAGATCTGCTGAAACACGTCCGGGTGAAGGGACCATTCTCCTGCGTCCATGCCCTGGCGACTGAGAAAGTCTGCTTCCCAGTTTTCCACGCCTGGGATGTGAACTGCGGATATGGTGGACGCTCTGCTTTCCACCCACGTCAAAATCCGCTGGACTTCTTGAAAAGCTTGGCGACTGCGTGTTCCCCCTTGGTGGTTGATGTACGCCACCGCCGTGGAATTGTCCGACTGAATCCGAATCTGCTTGCCTTCCAGCCATTGTTGGAAGGCTCGCAGGGCAAGATAGATTGCTCTGATTTCCAGAACATTGATCTGCAGGGTGGACTCTTCCTGAGTCCACGTCCCCTGAGCCCTGTGGTGGAGAAACACCGCTCCCCACCCTGATAGGCTCGCACATTGTAGAGGGCGCAGATGAAACTGCGCGAACGGGACTGCCTCCATTGCTGCTACCATCTTTCCTAGGAAATGCATGAGGCGCCTCAGTGAGTGCGACTGGCTCTGAAGGAGAGATTGCACTCCAGTCCGTAGCGAGCACTGCTTGTTCAGTGGAAGCCTCACTATCGCTGAGAGAGTATGAAACTCCATGCCAAGATAAGTCAGAGATTGGGTCGGGGTTAGATGAGACTTTGGAAAGTTGATAATCCACCCGAAACTCTGGAGAGTGTCTAGTGCCACCTTCAGACTGTGTTGGCATGCCTCTTGAGAGGGTGCCTTTATAAGCAGGTCGTCTAGATACGGGATGACCGAGTGACCCTGCGAGTGCAGAACAGCTACTACTGCTGCCATGACTTTGGTGAAGACCCGGGGGGCTGTTGCCAGACCGAAAGGTAACGCTACGAACTGTAGGTGTTCGTCGTGTATGACGAAGCGTAGGAAACGCTGATGCTCTGGTGCAATCGGCACGTGGAGATACGCATCTTTGATATCTATTGATGGTAGAAAATCTCCTTGAGACATTGAGGCTATGACGGAGCGTAGGGATTCCATCTGGAACCTCCTGACTTTTACGTGTCTGTTGAGCAACTTTAGATCCAGGACGGGTCGATACGATCCGTCCTTTTTTGGGACCACAAACAGATTGGAGTAAAAACCGTGACCTTGTTCCTGAAGAGGGACGGAGGTCACCACTCTTTCCGCCTTTAGAGCGGCCACCGCCTGCAACAGAGCATCGGCTCGGTCTGGTGGTGGAGAAGTTCTGAAGAAACGAGTTGGCGGACGAGAACTGAACTCAATCCTGTACCCGTGAGACAGAATATCCCTCACCCAACGGTCTTTGACGCGTGACAGCCAAATGTCGCCAAAGTGGGAAAGCCTCCCACCGACCGCGGGTGTGGGAATCGGAGACCGCAAGTCAGGAGGACGCCGTCTTGGCAACGGTTCCTCCGGCTGTCCTTTTTGGGCGTGACTGAGACCTCCAAGAATCTGAGCGTCTCTGGTCTTTTTGAGTCTTTTTTGACGAGGCGAATTGGGACCTGCCCGGTCCTCGAAAGGACCGATAACCAGACTGACCCTTCCTCTGTTGGGGTTTGTTTTGTCTGTGTTGCGGTAAGGATGAGTCCTTACCCTTGGAGTGTTTGATGATTTCATCCAAACGCTCTCCAAACAATCGGTCACGAGAAAAAGGCAAATTGGTTAAGCACTTCTTGGAATGAGAATCTGCTTTCCAATGTCTCAACCACAGGGCCCTACGCAAAACAACGGAGTTGGCTGACGCCACTGCCGTACGGCTTGTAGCGTCAAGAACAGCATTAATCGCGTACGACGCGAATGCCGCCATTTGCGAGGTCAATGGTGCTACCTGCGGGGCAAATGCACGTGTGACTGAGTCGACTCGCGCAAGCCCGGCTGAGATAGCTTGGAGTGCCCATACGGCCGCAAAAGAAGGCGCTAATGACGCTCCAATCGCTTCATAGATGGATTTCAGCCAGAGCTCCATCTGCCTGTCAGTGGCATCTTTAAGTGCCGCTCCATCTTCAACTGCAACCAAGGATCTAGCTGCAAGCCTGGAAAATTGGAGGATCCACTTTTGGACACTGGGTCCAACCCTTGACCACCTCAGGGGGAAAGAAGGGAATTTTGTTACTTACCGTAAATTCCTTTTCTTCTAGCTCTTATTGGGAGACCCAGACGATTGGGGTATAGCTACTGCCCTCTGGAGGCCACACAAAGCACTACATTAAAAGTGCAAGGCCCCTCCCCCTCTGGCTATACCCCCCCCGTGGTATCACGGGTTCTCCAGTTTTAGTGCCAAAGCAAGAAGGAGGAAGCCAATAACTGGTTTAAACAAATTAACTCCGAATAACATCGGAGAACTGAAAAACCGTTCAACATGAACAACATGTGTACCCGCAAACAACAAAAAAACATCCCGAAGGACAACAGGGCGGGTGCTGGGTCTCCCAATAAGAGCTAGAAGAAAAGGAATTTACGGTAAGTAACAAAATTCCCTTCTTCTTCAGCGCTCTATTGGGAGACCCAGACGATTGGGACGTCCAAAAGCTGTCCCTGGGTGGGTAAATAAATACCTCATGTTAGAGCTGCAAAACAGCCCTCCCCTACGGGGGTGTCACTGCCGCCTGCAGGACTCTTCTACCTAAGCTGGCATCCGCCGAAGCATAGGTATGCACCTGATAATGCTTGGTGAAAGTGTGCAGACTGGACCAGGTAGCTGCCTGGCACACCTGTTGAGCCGAAGCCTGGTGACGTAATGCCCAGGACGCACCCACGGCTCTGGTGGAGTGGGCTTTTAGCCCTGAAGGAACCGGAAGCCCCGCAGAACGGTAGGCCTCTAGAATTGGTTCTTTGATCCATCGAGCCAGGGTGGCTTTAGAAGCCTGCAACCCCTTGCGCGGACCAGCGACAAGGACGAAAAGTGCGTCGGCACGGCGTATGGGCGCCGTGCGGGAAATGTAGATTCTGAGTGCTCTCACCAGATCTAGCAAACGTAAGGCCTTTTCATACCGGTGAACCGGATGAGGGCAAAAAGAAGGCAAGGAAATATCCTGATTAAGATGAAAAGAGGATACGACCTTAGGAAGAAACTCCGGAATGGGGCGCAGCACAACCTTGTCCTGGTGGAACACCAGGAAGGGAGCCTTAGATGACAGAGCTGCCAGCTCAGACACTCGCCGAAGCGATGTGATCGCAACAAGAAACGCCACTTTCTGCGACAGCCGAGAAAAGGAAACTTCCTTCAGAGGCTCGAAGGGCGGCTTCTGGAGAGCAACTAGTACCCTGTTCAGATCCCATGGATCTAACGGTCGCTTGTACGGGGGCACAATATGACAGACCCCCTGCAGGAACGTGCGCACCTTAGGAAGACGTGCTAGACGCTTCTGAAAAAACACGGATAGTGCCGAAACTTGCCCTTTAAGGGAGCTGAGCGACAAGCCCTTTTCCAACCCCGATTGCAGGAAGGAAAGAAACTTGGGCAATGCAAATGGCCAGGGAGACACTCCCTGAGCAGAGCACCAGGACAAGAAAATCTTCCACGTTCTGTGGTAGATCTTAGCCGAATTCGACTTTCTAGCTTGTCTCATTGTGGCAACGACTCCCTGAGATAATCCAGCAGATGCTAGGATCCAGGACTCAATGGCCACACAGTCAGGTTCAGGGCCGCAGAATTCTGATGGAAAAACGGCCCTTGGGACAGTAAGTCTGGTCGGTCTGGCAGTGACCACGGTCGACCGATCGTGAGATGCCACAGATCCGGATACCACGACCTCCTCGGCCAGTCTGGAGCGACGAGTATGACGCGGCTGCACTCGGATCTGATCTTGCGTAGCACTCTGGGCAAGAGCGCCAGAGGCGGAAACACGTATGGGAGCTGAAACTGCGACCAATCTTGAACCAAGGCGTCTGCCGCCAGAGCTCTTTGATCGCGCGACCTCGCCATGAATGCCGGGACCTTGTTGTTGTGCCGGGATGCCATTAGGTCGACGTCCGGCACTCCCCAGCGGCGACAGATTTCCTGAAACACGTCCGGGTGAAGGGACCATTCCCCTGCGTCCATGCCCTGGCGACTGTGGAAGTCTGCTTCCCAGTTTTCTACGCCTGGGATGTGAACCGCGGATATGGTGGATGCTCTGTCCTCCACCCACATTAGAATGCGCCGGACTTCTTGGAAGGCTTGCCGACTGCGCGTCCCTCCTTGGTGGTTGATGTATGCCACCGCTGTGGAGTTGTCCGATTGGATTCGGATCTGCTTTCCTTCCAGCCACTGTTGGAAGGCCAGTAGAGCAAGATACACTGCTCTGATCTCCAGAACATTGATCTGAAGGGTGGACTCCTGCGGAGTCCACGTCCCCTGAGCCCTGTGGTGGAGAAATACTGCTCCCCACCCTGACAGACTCGCATCTGTCGTGACTACTGCCCAGGATGGGGGCAGGAAGGATCTTCCCTGAGACAATGAGGTGGGAAGGAGCCACCATTGTAGAGAGTCTTTGGCCGTCTGAGAAAGCGAGACTTTCCTGTCCAGGGACGTTGATTTCCCGTCCCATTGGCGGAGAATGTCCCATTGAAGTGGGCGCAGATGAAACTGCGCAAAGGGAACTGCTTCCATGGCTGCCACCATCTTCCCTAGGAAATGCATGAGGCGCCGCAAGGGATGCAACTGGCCCTGCAGAAGAGATTGCACCCCTGTCTGTAGTGACCGCTGCTTGTCCAGCGGAAGCTTCACTATCGCTGCTAGAGTATGAAACTCCATGCCAAGATACGTTAGTGACTGAGTCGGTGATAGGATCGACTTTGGAAAGTTGATGATCCATCCGAAAGACTGTAGAGTCTCCAGCGTAGCATTCAGGCTGTGCTGACATGCCTCCTGAGAGGGAGCTTTGACCAATAAGTCGTCTAGGTAAGGGATCACCGAGTGTCCCTGAGAGTGCAAGACTGCTACCACCGCCGCCATGACCTTGGTGAAGACCCGTGGGGCTGTCGCCAGACCAAATGGAAGAGCTACGAACTGAAAATGGTCATCTCCTATCACAAAACGTAGAAAACGTTGATGTTCTGTAGCAATTGGCACGTGGAGATAAGCATCTTTGATGTCTATTGAGGCAAGGAAGTCTCCTCTGGACATTGAGGCAATGACAGAGCGGAGGGTTTCCATCCGGAACCTCCTGGCGTGCACATGTTTGTTGAGCCGTTTTAGATCCAGAACAGGACGGAACGAGCCGTCCTTTTTTGGAACCACAAAGAGATTGGAGTAAAACCCTTGCCCTTGTTCCTGAGGAGGGACTGGGATAACCACTCCTTCCGCTTTTAGGGAGTCCACCGCCTGCAGCAGAGCATCTGCTCGGTCTGGACGTGGGGAGGTTCTGAAGAACCGAGCTGGAGGACGAGAATTGAACTCGATTCTGTACCCGCGAGACAAGATGTCCGTCACCCACCGGTCTTTGACCTGTGACATCCAAATGCCGGAAAAGCGGGAGAGCCTGCCCCCGACCGGCGATGCGGAGGGGGGGGGCTGGAAGTCATGAGGTAGCCGCTTTGGAAGCGGTACCTCCATTTGCTTTCTTGGGGCGTGTGTGAGTCCGCCACGAATCTGAGTTTCTTTGCGTCCTCTGAGTCCCTTTGGACGAGGTAAATGGTGTCTTGCCCGAACCTCAAAAGGACTGAAACCTCTGCTGCCACTTTTTCTGCTGAGGTTTGGATGTTCTGGGTTGTGGTAAAGAGGAGTCTTTACCCTTGGACTGCTTAATGATGTCAGCCAATGGCTCGCCAAACAGTCTATCTCTAGACAAAGGCAAACTGGTTAAACATTTTTTGGAACCAGCATCTGCTTTCCAGTCCTTTAACCACAAGGCTCTGCGCAAAACTACCGAATTGGCGGACGCCATTGAGGTGCGACTGGTAGATTCTAGGACCGCATTGATAGCGTAAGACGCAAACGCCGACATCTGCGTGGTAAGGTGCGCCACTTGCGGCACTGCTGGATGCATGATAGCATCCACTTTTGCTAAGCCAGCTGAAATAGCCTGGAGTGCCCATACGGCTGCGAATGCCGGAGCAAACGACGCGCCGATAGCTTCATAGACAGATTTTAACCAAAGGTCCATCTGTCTGTCATTGGCATCTTTAAGTGAAGCGCCATCCTCCACTGCAACTATGGATCTAGCTGCAAGTTTGGAAATCGGGGGGTCTACCTTTGGACACTGTGTCCAGCGCTTGACCACCTCAGGGGGGAAAGGGAAACGCGTATCTTTAGATCGTTTAGAGAAACGCCTTTCTGGGTGAGCGTCGTGCTTCTGGATTGATTCTCTGAAGTCAGAGTGATCTAACAAAGCACTCAATTTACGCTTGGGATAAAGGAAACGAAACTTTTCCTGCTCCGCAGCCGCCTCTTCTGCTGAAGGGGCTGGGGGAGAAATATCCAACAGCCTATTGATGGCTGAGATAAGGTCGTTTACCATGGCATCCCCATCCGGGGTATCCAGGTTGAGAGGGGTTCCAGGAGTGGATTCCTGATCACTCTCATCAGACACATCACAGGGAGACTGATTGCGCTGAGACCCTGAGCAGTGTGAAGACGTCGAGGGTCTTTCCCAGCGAGCTCGCTTAGGGTGGCTGGGGCCATCATCTGAGTCATAATCCTCAGCTTGTGAAGCCGGGGACCCCCCTGTGGGCTGGATACATTCCAAGTAAGGGGGACCTGAGGACAGAGGCCTCGCCGTGCCCAGAGACTGAGCCCCATGCATAGATTGCAAGGTCTCAAGGATTTTTGCCATAGACACAGACATATTATCTGCAAAAACTGCAAAGTCCGTCCCTGTCACCGGGGCAGAACTTACAAGCGTCTCAGCCTGGGTCGCTACCTCTCCTGACTCCGGCTGGCGAAGCAGCACCGGGTCGGAGCATTGCACACAATGGGGGTCATCGGAGCCTGCTGGTAGATTAGCCCCACATGCAGCACACGCAGTATACACAGCCCTTTTTGCCTTGGCCGCCTTGCGTTTTGAGGATGACATGTTGCTGCTTCCACAGAGCGATCTGGGATATGCAGCCAGAAGCGCACCTCACAGTGCAAGAAATACAATAACTATATATCTGTACCCAGTACACTGATACACAGTGAGGCACTAGAGGGACCAGCACAGAAAAATCGCTTACCGCCCGCTTAAAAAGCGGGTGTGTGGTCGCCAGATAGCCCCTAGTCCAGGTCTCCCAGAGCCTTGCGTCCTTCCTCCAGCCAGGCATGCATGTAATGGCTGCCGGCGTCTCGAGAGAGGAAGGGGGGCGGGCCCTGGGCGTTCCTGGCCAAGAGCGGGAAGCCTGCTTCCCTCTGTGCCAAGTGAGAGGGCTGGAGCATGTAAATCAGGCTCCAGCCCTCGTCGCTGCTAGCGAACAGCGTCTCTCCCCTACCCTGAATGACAGGGTGGGGGCGGGAACGAAACGGAGCTGCCGGCGTCCTAGGCCCAAAAAGCCGGGGACTAAATTTATAACCGCCGCCGCCGTAAAAGCGCGGACGGCGGATCCCCGGCGCACCACAAGTCACAGCAGCGCCGCCCGGTCCAGAGGGGGTCGGCGCTGCGTTCCCATACACAAAAAAGTCCCCCAGTAATCTGTAGGGACACCAACTCCACGTTGCGGTCCCCGGCGCACTACAACACCCAGCCAGCCCGGAGTGTGTCTGTGCCTGCCGGGGACACAGAGTACCTGTATGATGCAGGGCCTGTCCCTGATCGTACTCCTGCTCCGTCTCCATCAGGTTCTAATGGGTCTGTGGATGGAGCCCGGCATCAGAGCTGAGAGGCCGGCAGGATCCCACTTCCACAGAGCCCTACAAGGGGATGTGGAAGGAAAACAGCATGTCAGGCTCCAGCCCTGTACCAGCAATAGGTACCTCAACCTTACAACACCATCCAGGGGTGAGAAGGGAGCATGCTGGGGACACTATATGTGTCCTCTTTTCTTCCATCCGAAACAGTCAGCAGCTACTGCTGACTAAAATCTGTGGAGCTATGCATGGAATGTCTGACCTCCTTCGCACACAAAGCTAAAACTGGAGAACCCGTGATACCACGGGGGGGGTATAGCCAGAGGGGGAGGGGCCTTGCACTTTTAATGTAGTGCTTTGTGTGGCCTCCAGAGGGCAGTAGCTATACCCCAATCGTCTGGGTCTCCCAATAGAGCGCTGAAGAAAGGGTAGCGTGTATCTTTAAGCCGTTTAGGAAAACGCCTTTCAGGATAAGCGTGGGGTTTCTGGATTGCGTCTCTAAAGTCAGCGTGGTCCAGAAAAGTGCTTAATGTACGCTTAGGGTATCTGAAATGGATTCTCTCGTGCTGCGAAGCTGACTCCTCTACAAGAGGAGCTGGTGGGGAAATATTTAACATCTTATTGATGTTAAATATAAGATCATTAACTATGGCGTCACCATCTGGTGTATCTAGATTGAGAGCGGTCCCAGGATCAGAATCCTGATCAGTTACGTCCGCCTCATCACCCATAGATTCATCTCGCTGGGATCCTGACCATTGAGATGAATGTGAAGGCCCGTCATAGCGAGCCCGCTTAGGCTGCCCGGGGCTATCGTCCGAGTCAGAGTCTTCACCCTGAGGTGTAGATGCCCGTCCCGGAGCTTGGAGCTGAGGGGGACCAGGGGGCAATGATTGCACAGTGTCCGTGGCCTGAAGTACAGGCCTAGCTCGCAATGTGTCAAGAATTTGTGACATAGTGAGAGACATTCTGTCAGCAAAAGCTGCAAACTCAGTTCCTGTCACCTGGACAGCATTCACAGGTGGTACACCCTGGGTCACGTCCAGCAGAGGTCCCGACTGTGCAAGCGCCGCAGGGGCCGAGCACTGCACACAATGGGGGTCCGTGGAGCCTGCCGGTAGAAAAGTCCCACATGCGGTGCAGGAAGCATATAATGTCTGTGCCTTGGCACCCTTGCGTTTTACGGACGACATGCTGCTGGCTCTCTGCAATGTGAGAGAGTCTATAGCCAAAGGGCGACCAGCGCTATGTAATACCAAGTATTTGTAGAAACAAAATACTAAGAATACTACTGGCACAAGAGGGGGTGAGCCCTGAGGGCTGCTTACCGCCCGCTGAATAGCGGGTAAGAGGCGCAGAATTCCTTGTCTGGGTCTCCCCGGCTCCCCTCTGCAGCTCAGCGTGTCAGCAGGAATGGCTGCCGGCGTCTGTGGAGAGGGGCGGTCCGTGGGAGTTCCCAAACAAAAGTGCGGGAAACAGTGTCCCCTCTGTGCCTATTGTGAGGGCTGGAGTATGTAAAAACGACTCCAGCCCTCAGCGCTGATGCACTGACCAGCGTCCCGCCCCTCTCCTGACTGGCAGGTCTGGGGGCGGGAACGAACGGAAGCAGGCCGCAAAAGCCGGGGACTCGAGTTATCAGCGCGGCCGCCGTAAAAGCGCGGGCCGCGCTGAAGTCCCCGGCGCACCACAAGTGCCAGCCGCGCCGCAGTCCCAGCGGCCGGCGTGACCGTTCCCAGAAGTGGCCAGCGTCCCGCCCCTCTCCTGACTGGCAGGTCTGGGGGCGGGAACGAACGGAAGCAGGCCGCAAAAGCCGGGGACTCGAGTTATCAGCGCGGCCGCCGTAAAAGCGCGGGCCGCGCTGAAGTCCCCGGCGCACCACAAGTGCCAGCCGCGCCGCAGTCCCAGCGGCCGGCGTGACCGTTCCCAGAAGTGGCCAGCGTCCCGCCCCTCTCCTGACTGGCAGGTCTGGGGGCGGGAACGAACGGAAGCAGGCCGCAAAAGCCGGGGACTCGAGTTATCAGCGCGGCCGCCGTAAAAGCGCGGGCCGCGCTGAAGTCCCCGGCGCACCACAAGTGCCAGCCGCGCCGCAGTCCCAGCGGCCGGCGCGACCGATTCCTAGAAGTGTGCCTGCTTCAGCGAAGCTGAATGAGGCCATGGCACAAGCGCCGTAGCGCTGATGTCCCCCGGCGCACTACAACACCCAGCATGCTGCGGTGTGAGCGCCAAATGCACGGGGACACAGAGTACCTTGAGGAAGCAGGGCCATGTCCCTGATGTACTCCGCTCCATCCAGCATCTTCTCCAGGGGCTGTAGATGGAGCACGGTCTCAGTGCCTGGAGACCAGTAAATCCCACTTCACCCAGAGCCCTGTAAAAAGGGATGGGGAAGGAATCAGCATGTGGGCTCCTGCCGCCGTACCCGCAATGGGTACCTCAACCTTACAAACACCTCCGACATACAGTGGGGTGAGAAGGGAGCATGCTGGGAGCCCTGTATGGGCCCTCTTTTCTTCCATCCGACATAGTCAGCAGCTGCTGCTGACTAAAAACAATGGAGCTATGCGTGCGTGTCTGACCTCCTGCGCACAAAGCTAAAACTGAGGAATCCGTACTCCTACGGGAGGGTGTATAGCCAGAAGGGGAGGGGCCTTACACTTTTAAGTGTAGTTCTTTGGGCGGCCTCCGGAGGCAGTAGCTATACACCCACTGTCTGGGTCTCCCAATTAGGAGCGAAAAAGAAAACGGACCTTGCGAGAGCAGGTCTGGACGGTCCGGAAGATGCCACGGCATCTCCACAGAACGTTGGAGCAGGTCCGGATACCAAGCTCGCCTGGGCCAGTCCGGTGCAATGAGGATGACTCGACGGCCCTCCATTCTGATCTTGCGCAGGACTCTGGGCAAGAGAGCTAGAGGGGGGAACACATAGGAAAGACGAAACTGGGACCAGTCTTGAACCAGAGCGTCCGCAGCGAAGGCCTGAGGATCGTGGACGCGAGCCACGTAAACCGGAACCTTGTTGTTGTGACGGGATGCCATTAGGTCCACGTCCGGAGTGCCCCACTTGCGGCAGATTGACTGAAACACTGCCGGGTGCAGAGACCACTCGCCACCGTCCACGGATTGACAGCTGAGATAATCTGCCTCCCAGTTTTCTACGCCAGGGATGTGGACTGCAGATATGGTGGACTTGGAGTCCTCCGCCCATTGAAGAATGCGTTGGACCTCCAACATTGCCAGGCGGCTGCGTGTCCCGCCTTGGTGATTGATGTAGGCAACTGCTGTCGCGTTGTCTGACTGGACTCGAATGTGCCTGCCCGCCAACAGGTGGTGAAAGGGTAGGAGAGCTAGAAACACAGCTCTGGTTTCCAGCACATTGACTGAAAGGGCTGACTCGGACAGAGTCCAAGTGCCCTGAGCTCTGTGGTGATGTACTGCTCCCCAGCCGGATAGGCTGGCATCCGTGGTGAGAATCACCCAGGACGGAGCCAGGAAGAAGAGGACAGGGAGAGGGGTCGAAGCCACCACTGAAGAGAGGTCCTGGTCCGTGGCGACAGAGCCACTAACCTCTGTAAGGAGGAAGGCCGCTTGTCCCAACAGCGGAGAATGTCCAGCTGCAGAGGACGCAGATGGAACTGGGGAAAGGGAACTGCCTCCATGGAAGCCACCATTTGACCCAGCACCTGCATCAGGCGCCTGAGGGAATAACAGCGGGGCCTCAGGAGAGAGCGCACTGCTAGCCGGAGAGACTGCTGTTTGATTAAGGGCAACTTCACAAGTGCCGGCAAAGTCTCGAACTGCATCCCTAGGTACGGGAGACTCTGGGTCGGAGTCAGAGTGGATTTGGGAAGATTGACAATCCACCCGAATTGGGCTAGGGTGGCGAGAGTGAGCGAAACACTCCGCTGACAGTCTGCGCTGGATGGACCCTTGACCAGAAGGTTGTCCAGATAAGGAAGCACTGCTAACCCCTGGATGTGCAGGACCGCAATCACTGCCGCCATGACCTTGGTGAATACCTGAGGGGCCGTGGCTAACCCGAAGGGGAGAGCCACGAATTGGAAATGATCCTCTCCTATCGCAAAACGTAACCAACGCTGATGTGACACTGCGATTGGCACATGTAGATAGGCATCTCTGATGTCGATGGACGCCAGGAACTCCCCTTGGGTCATAGAGGCAATGACTGATAGCAGAGACTCCATGCGAAAATGCCGCACCCGGACATGCTTGTTGAGAAGCTTGAGATCCAGGATGGGCCGGAAGGTACCGTCCTTTTTTGGAACTAGGAAGAGATTTGAGTAAAAACCTCTGAACCGTTCCTGAGCGGGAACTGGGACAATCACTCCGTTTGCCTGCAAGGACGCCACAGCCTGCGAGAAGGCCGCGGCCTTGGAGCAGGGGGGTGTTGAGAGAAAAAATCTGTTTGGAGGGCTGGAAGAGAATTCTATCCTGTAGCCGTGAGATATGATGTCTCTCACCCACTGATCGGAGACCTGCTTTAACCAAGCGGCACCAAAGTGGGAGAGCCTGCCACCGACTAAGGACGTGGCTGGAGCGGGCCGTGAGTCATGAGGAAGCTGCCTTAGTGGCAGAACCTCCTGCGGTCTTCTGCGGACGCGCTTTTGGGCGCCAGTTG
>NC_134355.1:562278141-562298141 GCF_048569485.1 Anomaloglossus baeobatrachus | reverse complement strand
CCCCCCGCACACACACACACACACAGCGCCAGCCAGCCCCCCGCACGCACACACACACACAGCGCCAGCCAGCCCCCCGCACGCACACACACACACACAGCGCCAGCCAGCCCCCCGCACGCGCACACACACACACACAGCGCCAGCCAGCCCCCCGCACGCGCACACACACACACACAGCGCCAGCCAGCCCCCCGCACGCACGCACACACACACACACACACACACAGCGCCAGCCAGCCCCCCGCACGCACACACACACAGCGCCAGCCAGCCCCCCGCACGCACACACACACAGCGCCAGCCAGCCCCCCGCACGCACACACACACAGCGCCAGCCAGCCCCCCGCACGCACACACACACACACACACACGCCAGCCAGCCCCCCGCACGCACACACACACGCCAGCCAGCCCCCCGCACGCACACACGCCAGCCAGCCCCCCGCACGCACACACACACACACACACACAGCGCCAGCCAGCCCCCCCGCACGCACACTGCCAGCCCCCCGCACGCACACTGCCAGCACCCCACACTGCCAGCACCCCACACTGCCAGCACCCCACACTGCCAGCACCCCACACTGCCAGCACCCCACACGCACACTGCCAGCACCCCACACGCACACTGCCAGCACCCCACACGCACACTGCCAGCACCCCACACTGCCAGCACCCCACACGCACACTGCCAGCACCCCACACTGCCAGCACCCCACACTGCCAGCACCCCACACGCACACTGCCAGCACCCCACACGCACACTGCCAGCACCCCACACGCACACTGCCAGCACCGCACACTGACAGCACCCCGCACGCACACTGACAGCACCCCGCACGCACACTGACAGCACCCCGCACGCACACTGCCAGCACCCCGCACGCACACTGCCAGCACCCCGCACGCACACTGCCAGCACCCCGCACGCACACTGCCAGCACCCCGCACGCACACTGCCAGCACCCCGCACGCACACTGCCAGCACCCCGCACGCACACTGCCAGCACCCCGCACGCACACTGCCAGCACCCCGCACGCACACTGCCAGCACCCCGCACGCACACTGCCAGCACCCCGCACGCACACTGCCAGCACCCCGCACGCACACTGCCAGCACTCAGTGTCAGGTATACCCTCCATGCCCATCCCCAGCACCCCGCACGCACACTGCCAGCACCCCGCACCCACACTGCCAGCACCCCGCACGCACACTGCCAGCACCCCGCACGCACACTGCCAGCACTCAGTGCCAGGTATCCCCTCCATGCCCATCCCCAGCACCCCGCACGCACACTGCCAGCACTCAGTGCCAGGTATCCCCTCCATGCCCATCCCCAGCACCCCGCACGCACACTGCCAGCACTCCGCACGCACACTGCCAGCACCCCGCACGCACACTGCCAGCACTCAGTGCCAGGTATCCCCTCCATGCCCATCCCCAGCACCCCGCACGCACACTGCCAGCACTCAGTGCCAGGTATCCCCTCCATGCCCATCCCCGGCTGCCCACTCACTGGCGGAACATGCTCTCCATGTCCTTGATCTGCTTTCTGGAGAACTCCTTGAACTCGGTGTAGGGGTTGAACACCTGGCCGCGGGTGGCCGGCACAGCGGTGCCCTGGTTGATGTCATTCCTCCTGTTCAGCTTGGCACTCAGCTCGGAGTCGGCGTTGGCATTGGCCGGCTTGTCTTCCTCGTCCCCGTTGTGCACGGCGGGCACCTCGTCCTCTGCAGGCGGCTCCGGGGCATCTCCGAGCACCAAGCGGCGCTGCAGCTTCTGGGCTAACTCGTTCTCCGCCATGGGAGCCGGGAGCGCAGGACTGGGGCGGCGGGAGGGGAGCACACAAGTCTCACAAACTTCCAGCAGCTCCGGGGATAAGGCGGCGGGGCGGAGCCGGGGGCGGAGGAGAGTACAGAACTATGAGCGCCGCTCTGGAGCTTCCGCCTCAGCCCAGGGGCAACAGGTGCATTCCCGGGGGAGATCCCGGACCTACAGCGCCGCTCTGGGATAGCGGCCAATCAGAGCACAGCTTTCATTCACCTCATGCAGGTTGCAGAATGAAAGGTGAGCTCGGATTGGCTGCCATGTGTAGGGAGCAGGACGACTGTGCAGAGGGCAGAAGTGTGCGGCTCCCAGTGATGTGGTTAGTTTATTTTTCAATGTCTAATAATTATATTGGTTCATTTATTAACTATCCTAGAAATGTAGAAAAGTTTAGAAACAATAATATAAATATGTTTATGGTGCGACAATCTAATCACACGTCTGATTTTTCCACATACAAGAAAACCAGACGGATTCTGATCAGAATGCGGTCATCCGGCTAAAAAAAAAAGTCTCCACGTTCTCCGTCCTGACAGACCGTGACTGCACTTTCCTCTCATGGAGCCATGGATTTGTTTTGACGATTTATGTGACCCTCAGATCAGATTTGGAGCTGTCTCCTTGAATTTGCAGAAGTGTGATTGGCTTCATAGACTACCACAGGTACCACGAAAAGCTCCAATACAAAAGCATCAGGGTGTGAATGGCCCCAAAATGTACCACAGGTACCACGAATAGCTCCCGCACAACAACATCGGGGTGTGAATGACCCCACAGGTATCACAAATAGCTCCAATACAACAACGGGGTGTGAATGGCCCCATAGACTACCACAGGTACCACAAATAGCTCCCATGCAACAACATCGGGGAATGAATGGCCCCATAGACTACCACAGGTACCACAAATAGCTCCCGTGCAACAACATTGGGGAGTGAATGGCCCCATAGACTACCACAGGTACCACAAATAGCTCCCGTGCAACAACATCGGGGAATGAATGGCCCCATAGACTACCACAGATACCACAAATAGCTCCCATGCAACAACATCGGGGAATGAATGGCCCCATAGACTACCACAGGTACCACAAATAGCTCCCATGCAACAACATCGGGGAATGAATGGCCCCATAGACTACCACAGGTACCACAAATAGCTCCAATACAACAACGGGGTGTGAATGGCCCCATAGACTACCACAGGTATCACAAATAGCTCCAATACAACAACGGGGTGTGAATGGCCCCATAGACTACCACAAGTACCACAAATAGCTCCCGTGCAACAACATTGGGGAGTGAATGGCCCCATAGACTACCACAGATACCACAAAAAGCTCCCATACAACAATATCGAGGTGTGAATGGCCCCATCGACTAACACAAGTACCACAAATAGCTCCCGTACAACATCGGGGTGTGAATGGCCCCATTGACTACCACAAGTACCACAAATAGCTCCCGTGCAACAACATTGGGGAGTGAATGGCCCCATAGACTACCACAGGTACCACAAATAGCTCCCATACAACAATATCGAGGTGTGAATGGCCCCATCGACTACCACAGGAACTACGAATAGCTCCCGCACAACAACATCGGGGAGTGAATGTCCCCATTGACTACCATAGGTACTACGAATAGCTCCCGTACAACATCGGGGTGTGAATGGCCCCATTGACTACCATAGGTAACATGAATAACTCCCATACATCAACATCAGGGTGTGAACAATGCCTTAGACCCTCATTTATCGGAAAAACACTGATTCACGCTTTACTACAGTAATGTATTGCTAAGGCTGTGTCCACAGAGCATAGGGGGCACTCGTACACCATTTCCGGCCATATTTATTGAGGCTGGCAGCAGGACTTGGTCATCTACGCCTTGTTGCGCACCTGCAATAGCCGGATACGGCTAAAAATGATGTCCGAGAGCGCACTAACTCCGTCTGCACCATTATACTCTAGGGATATTATGGTCTGAATCACATTTTGGGGGGTTTCAGACATATGCCCCAGCGGAGACACAAATTGTAGGGAGCTATGTGACAAGCCTAATTATTTAGCATTTCTGAAGGTGTCGGCGTTGGATCCCTGCCTTACTGGCTCCACAGCCCTGGATATGTCATTCCCAATTATGCACTTGGTCATATATGTAATTTAGCCATAGTGTTCATGTAACTTGGTTCCAGCCCCATTTTCTTATTTTTCAGACATCTTAGGTCATAAAAGTTGTGCATTGGGTCATTGTCGGTGATTTGTCTTATGATAGTTGCACATATGTGTCACATTTCAATATTTCGGGTCCTGATGTGTGATATGCAGGGGTTAGCTATAGTCCATATGTATCCATAGGGCTCCATTTACAAGACCAAAGATAAAACCGTGTCCGAGTGGCCTCCATCAGGTCGGTATACATCACACAATGGTTGTTTTTGTACTGCATAGCGTATAAAGTGATCCAATCAGAACCATTAAAGGCATTATATAAAAATTGTATCTGTGTATTGTCTGAGCACAGCAAGTGGGTGAGGGCCTCATTTTTTCTATTGTGCCCTTGGACCATTTTTAACGGATTTTAATGTTTTGTCAGTGTCTTATTTGGTATGCGAAAGAGTTTATTTGGTCTTTACCACATACATATATTTTCTGTGTGATCCTCATATCCCTATTTACACCTATACAGTGGAATACACAAAGGCCCCAATTCATAAAGGTGTTTACCACAATTTTTTGGATAAAGATTAGAGGATAGGCGTTTCAGGATGACCGTGCTGCTGAAGGATGAAAGGGTCACACTCCTGGTAGACTCAAGTAGTTTTATCACACTCTGGCTCAAACCGAGTCCTTATTCATATCATGCTACAGATTGGTAAAAGGGCTAGTTTTAAACCAGAAACGTGTAATAAAACTACTTGAGTCTACCAGGTGTGTGGAACCTGCTATCCTACAGCAGCTCGGTCATCCTCAAACGCCTATGCTCTAAAGTGTGCAGAAGGGATTCTTCTACCTGCTGGCGGACTACAGCGACAGATTTTAAAGGGAATCTGTCAGCAGGTTTTTGCTACCTCATCTGAGAGCAGCATGCTGTAGGCAAAAAGATCCTGAATCCAACAATATAGCACTTAGATTACTGGGTGTAGCTGTTCTGACACAATCAGAACTTTTAGATTTAGTAATTTGCTGAGAGAGCTGTGATCACACCAGGCTCTCTATAGAGATTGTATATTGAGAGTGAGGTGTCAATTAGAGGAGAGGGCATGCACGTGACTTTGTAGTCCGAACAATGATAAGGATCCTGCTGCTTAAACAAACATAACAAATAAACAATAGAACACACTGTGACAAGACAGGCATCCCTGTATTCTCTGTTTTATGCCTTGCAGCATGCTGGCTTCAGCTTACATAGCAAAAACTTGCTGACACATTCCCTTTAAAGGGGTGGTTCACTGTGCTGCAGTAGTGACTACAACTCTGTAAATCTGATAGGTAAGGTTTTTTCTATATACCTTGTTCAGTTAATTCTGTCTCTATTGCGATCCGCTCATCCCCATGAAGGGACCCCTGGGCTCCGTGAGCTCTGAGATCAGGTGATGTCACGTCAACTTCCAGTTGACCCCACATCACTGAGCCTGGGCTGTGGGCGAAGTTTCACCGTTCACCACAGCCCATCATATCCCAACTCCCTCCTCCTTGACTGCACAGCACCGCAAAGCAGGAGCAATGCTGGGCTGTGATGAATGGTGACATTCCGCCCACAGCCTAGTCACTCAGGAAGACTGGGGTCGGGCTCGGTAATGTTGGGTCAACTTGAAGTTGACGTGACATTACCAGATCTCAGAGGTCACGGAGCCCGGGGGTCACGTCATAGGGATGAGCGGACTGCAATAGCGCCGCTCAGCGGCAGAATTGACTGAACAAGGTATTTAGAAAAAACCTTCACCAGGAAACCAACCATTCCTTGCCAATGAGGGGATCCATATCCGGATGGATCCACTGGATCAATTTAAAGAACTTCAAGGACCCACCAAAAAACTACCCAATGCCAATAAGACCTGATAAACTCCCCCCAACATTGACAACCCACTCGTAAAAAAGTTTTTCTGAGGCTGTCCCAAAAGAGTGGGAATGGTGACGACTCCACCCCGCCTCATCCTTTTAAAATGCTGTAGGGGGTCGACTTCTCCCCCCACAAGACCATCCTCTCCTCCCCTCCAATCCTGGTCATGCTGGCCTACGCACATGGCTCAGGGGCCAGTGCTACGGTCTACCTGTACCGTCCATGTGACTACCGTGTAGCTCCAGTGTTGTGGTATCTTCTAAAGTGTATTGAAAAATCTACGAAGGAAAAGTGGAAGATTTATGTGACTGTCGGCCAGAAGCTGGGGAGGACCGCGTGGAGCATACCTTGTGGGAGTGCCCACCAAAGATCGCAGGAGGACCTGAGAGCGACACAGATGCCCGGGGTCTGGTAAGTTTGATTCTCCTGGGAAGAGGGATCTGCATTTTGGGGCCTGAACTTCCCCCAACCGTGTTTCACTGTGAATAAGCCCTACCCCGAAAATAAGCCCTACCAAAAAAATAAGACCGTGTCATATTTTCGGGGAAACACGGTATTTATGGGACTCGGTGGGAAATTCTTTCTCCTGATTAGTGAGGGTTTCAAAAATCGGATCCCTATAATTCTACTGAGTTCGTATTCCTTCAAAAATAACAATTTTATGTCATAAGTAGCAACATACAACAGTACCGTACCATTGTACCATAAGAGCTCTGTGATTGCATGAGCTGCCATCCTTCACTAACGTCGATCCTCCATAAGGAGTTCTGGTTCATGAAGAGTAATTCAGAGTAGGTGACATGCTCTATATACATGTAACACACCGCTGTCCTAGGCCGGGGATGTGCGTGCTACAATGTGTGGCCTCATTATCTCATTGCGCTAAAGGGATTAAGAATCAGGATTGTGTCAGGCTTTCCAGATGGCCTAAGTGCTGTTAAAATTGTGTTTGATCATTTCTTACCTATTTATTTAGTCAGCACATGAAAGTAATGGAAGCATCTGGATACATTAGGATTTTTAATAAAAATGTAAAATATAGATTGTTATACAGCCCGTGAAGTTTTGGTTATGAGATTATATTCAGAAATCAAAGACATTTCTAATTTACAGATGCCATCTGGTTAAGAAATCTGATTTTTAAATCCCCTATTAGTGAATTCTGAGTTAATAGTGACGGTCGTCCATTCTGAGCAGTTACAGAGAAGGCCGCTTTCTCTGGACGATCCCGTATGTCTGTGCATCGCACTGAGACAGAAGAATAGGCAATAGTTCATTTTTCCGTGTGGTTGCGCTGCACAGAAATTAAACACTTATGTTCATATACAGATTATCTCGGGGGTCCAAGCAGCAGGTCCTCCTGTCACCAGTTTAATGTTGGTAGACAGAGATTAACCAAAAAGGATAACACCTAACATATGGTGTTTGCAAACTTTAGGGACTGTTTTCTTATAGATTTTAATAGGAAAAAATCTATATAAAAATTGAAAGATTACATTGGTAGAAAAAAAAAAGGAAAAAAAAAACCTACACACATTAAACAGTTATTTCTGCTTTGCTCATTTCTGGAGCTCAGCAGGGCCGGTGATGTCACAACTACTGATGCTAGCCAGGAAGCATGAGCGATTGGCCATTATCGGTAGATGTGACATCACTGGCCTCATTCACCTTCCAATACAGAAGTGAGCCAAGCTGGATTGATACTTTAAACTGAACCTGACAGGTGATCCCTACTGCTTGATCCACTGGCTGCATGTTTACCGCCCCGCGGGCTCGGCTGCGACCGCCGAGCCGCTCGGATCCGTGCTCGTACTGAGGTTGGTGGCTCGAGCCTCTCACGGACCCGGGGGTCATGTCGCTCTGCAGGGGAGTTGGCACTACACGCAGAGATTTGGGTGAGGAGTTCCACGGCCGGGGCCGCGGTGGGTTAGTTTGGAATGTAAGTTCGTGACGCCACCCACGGGTTGTGGTGATTGTAGACACCACCGCTGCGGTGAAGGTATGGGGGCTCCTGGGAGCGGTGTAATGGCACAGCTAGGTGTTGGCCACCACCGTCTGCCTCCTTGCCAATGGCGACTGGGCTACGACCCACCCACCTGGAAGTCTCTTGGCAGGCCTGGGCACAGGACTGCCCGTGAACTTGTCTGCTACTCCCTCCTCCAGACTATTTTCCTCTAGAGCCTGAACTTGACTGTGTGTTTTCCCGCCTCCAGGCCTGTGAACTCAGTGGGCGGAGCCAACCGCCTGGCTCCGCCCCCTGGTGTGGACATCAAACCTGGAGGGTGGTGACAAGGTTTTTAGTTTCACTGATGTTCCCTAACCGGGAGGGGGTGTGGTGATGTGTGTGTGACTACCTGGGACGACCCGACTAGTCCAGGGCGTCACACATGTAGTGGACACCGGCTGCACGTAGCGGGCATCGGTTACATGTACCAGGCACAGGCTGCATGTTCTGGATACCGACTGCATGTTCTGGACACCGACTGCACGTACCGGGCTCCGGCTGCACGTACCGGGCTCCGGCTGCACGTACCGGGCTCCGGCTGCACATACCGGGCTCCGGCTGCACGTACCGGGCTCCGGCTGCACGTACCGGACTCCGGCTGCACGTACCGGACTCCGGCTGCACGTACCGGACTCCGGCTGCACGTACCGGACTCCGGCTGCACTTATTGGACTCCGGCTGCACGTACTGAACAAAGGCTGCACGTACTGAACAAAGGCTGCACGTACATGACACCGGCTACACGTACTGAACAGAGGCTGCACGTACATGACACGGGCTGCACATACCGGACACAGGCTGTACCATTTCGTCCAGGTATGTTTGACAAGCGGGTCCCTGATGGCTTCTCCCACTTGCTGCCCTACAGTGACAGGTCTCTGCTTGTCTGTATAGGGAAACACCTCTCTCACTGGCAGTGGGTGAAGAGGCTTTTTAAGTATGTTTTTCTCTGAAACACCACAGCATTCAGAGTCAAGCATAACTCGACAAAATCGTGGAGTCAGTGTCCGATATATACAGCCATTGTCCGATATGCAGCCAGTGTCCGATATGCAGCCAGTATATACTGTATGCAGTCAGTGCACCAGGCAGCAGTGATCATCTATGAATGTGAACAATGTATCCAGCTTCCAAAAAAGAGAAAACACAATTCTTATGAAAGCTTCAGTTTATTGGTATGCTTTAAAACTAATTAAGTAGGTACAAATTTTGAATGAAACACCTTCCTACTCGTTTCAACCAACTGCTCTTAATCATAGCTATGATAAGGCTGTCGCTCGAAAAGCTTAGGCCAAGTGTATTTTTAAAGCATACCAATAAACTGATGCTTTTATAAGAATTTTTCTTCTCTTATTCCTTTGCAGATGCTGAATAACATTTTTCACATTCATACTAATTGCTCGGGAGCCGGACCAAGGTTTTGCCCAAGGCAGAGGCACCCAAAGCTTTGGAGGATTTAACCAGTGAATTATGGTTCATGCTATATTTTGATGCATTTGCTGCTATAACAACACAGTTTTATAAAATCCCCCTATAAAGCAGTAAATGTTCAAACCTGGTTATGCCAATTTCTTCAAATTTACTTAAGGAGTGACCAACTTTGAAGGAGGCATGAAGCTGATGTAACAGAGGGATATATTGTGGACTTCCCCTTCATAAGTGGAACACGGCGGCCATTAGTTTTCTTCTGACAAGACCCATGGGGCAACAGCAACAAATGTAAGTATTCCTTATATACTAGTGTAGCTCTGCCTTTTACCTTTGTACGCCTCTTAGGCTGGATTCACACGATAGTATGGCATCCGATGCAAGTGCATCGGATGCGATATGCTAATGACCCTCGGCTACCGCTGTGCTGCCAGCGTGAGCAGAGTGTCATGCAATCCTGTGATCGGATCAGAGCTGTGGAGGAGAGGGAGGGATTGATCTCACCATCTCCTCCATTGTTAACTGATGCATTTATCGTACCGCACTAGGATGTCATTTGAGTGCCGTCCGATGTTTCACTAGCACCAATAGACTTTTATGGGTGCGAGTGACACATCTCTCGCAGACAATCGTAACATGCTGCAACTTTTCACTCATCCAGAATCTGGATGAGAAAAAAGCTGACCATCTGCTTTCCCTCATTGAATAACATTGGTCTGAGTGTAATGAGAGATTTTCTCACACTGCACTCGTCCGATTTATACGCTCGTGTGAGTGTAGCGTTATATTGAAGATCACGTTTGATAGGTATGGCAGGATTACAAAGTCTGTAGGTCAAGCCTGTCTGTCTTCTGCTCTTTTTAAACCTTTATTGCTGTTTCACAGCTTAAATACCCAGGACTAGTTCTGACGTTCATGTGGACAAGTTTCTACATATCTGCAACTGCTCAGAATTGCAGAATAGAAGTCCATCACAAAGAAGCAGTGTGAGTTGCCACATACCACAGCTTCCTCCTGAGTGCAGCTAAAAACAGAATACAATGCAGAAAAGATACTGCGGACTTCACTTTTATAAAACCTTGTGATTAAAACAGGCATCATGAGCATTACTTTTCCATCTTCATTTTTTCACACCATTGGCTTGCCCTATGTAAAATAATGAAATCGGCTGTACTCACCTGCTCCGGCTATCCGCTGCTGTTCACGGTTATTTGCAGGCTGCATTGGTGATGTCATATTTAGAACTTATCTGACCACTGCAGCCAATCACTGAGTTGAGGAGCACTACAAGATTTTTAACACAACAGGCCCCTAAAGATCTAATCGGTCTATTTCTTATGAATAGAGGTACAAATAATAATTTAGAATTAACTGTATGTTGTGTGTGTAAAGCCAGTTTTCCAATTTCATGTTTCACTGTCCAATGGACCAACAGTGGCTGACCCAAACTCAACAGCCTCAGCGCACCTACTGTAGGAGGCTGTTGGGTTTGGGTGAGGAGACCCATAGCCCGTCTGTGTATTGCAGTCCTCACTCGGACCGTACAACAATAAAAATGAAGGTAAAAATAGAGATATAAGTGGAAGTGAACATGCTCTGTATAGATCTGTGCGATTATGGGTTTCCAGTGAGACACTGCGCAGTTATCTTTCTGAGATTATGAATCAGCTATAGAGGAGAAGAAAGAAAAAAGTGCAAGTAAAGCTTAGATGTGTGGTAGGAATATACTACCAATATGTCGAAGGTGGTAACTCACCAGCATGAGGAGAAAGTAGATGGCAAGTGCTCTTAACCTCCTTAACCCATTAAATCAATCCAAGACCTAGTTTGGCCCACTATTGATACCTCCCTGGAGCTTGTTTTTTGATTGTTTGTTTGTTTTTTTAGGTGGTTTTTGATCGTGAACCTTCAATTGTTTATACACAAATTTATTTAAAGATGTTCTATTTAGGAATTTACTCCAGGTTGGAAAGAATCTTGAAGCTTGGGTCAGACGAGCGTATGGCTTCCGATGCGAGAGCTAATGACACTTGGCTCATAGTCTGATGTGAGCGAGATCCGAGTGTCATTCTTCTGTGCTCCGATTCTGTTATCAGATCATATGTGCGGAAAAGAGGGAGAGATTAATCTCTATGTTCTCCACTGCCTGTCTCTGTGTACAGTATATCGTACTGCACTAGGATGTCATCAGATGTTTCATACGCACCCATAGACTTGCAAGTGAGACAATATACGATGCCTATCGCAGCATGCTGTGATTTTATCCTCAGTTTTTTTTCGTCATGAGAAAAAAAAAATACAGATCAGAACTGCCCCATAGACTAATATTGATCTGAGTGAAATGTGTTGTTTTTGGGGTTTTTTAATTGCATTCCACTTGTCCGCTTTATACGCTCATGTTCACATGCCCTTCCACTTCTGGTCAAGTGACAGTTCAAGTGCAATGATCATGGTGATGTTTTCTTACTGAATCTTTATAACGTCAGTGTTCTTTTTCTTTAGTTTATCCCTTTTTTATATGTTGGGGTTTTTTTGTCTGAAGAAGAGGTTGTATACTCTCCAAAACATATTCAGTTGTATTTTGGGATCTAGAGGATAGGACCATTGCTTCTTGGCTTTGCCTGCACATTCATAGAGGCATCTTAGAATGACTATCCAGGATTGGGGGGATGAGATAAACGTGACCTCTACACCATATTGTGTAAGTTACCACCTTAAGCACGTCTACATAATGTCATTCCTATTATTATCTCACAGTTGTCCAACCACCATTTGTGCATGCTTTTTTTTTTTTACTCTATTGCTGGGACTGCCAACCTTTTTGGATGGTGTTCCAACTCAAAAAAACTAAATTCGGCGCCATATGTCATAAAAGTCATATAATAGGAACTGTTGTAGGACATACAGTTAGGTCCAGAAATATTTGGACAGTGACACAATTTTCGCGAGTTGGGCTCTGCATGCCACCACATTGGATTTGAAATGAAATCTCTACAACAGAATTCAAGTGCAGATTGTAACGTTTAATTTGAAGGTTTGACCAAAAATATCTGATAGAAATTGTATGAATTGTACACATTTCTTTACAAACACTCCACATTTTAGGAGGTCAAAAGTAATTGGACAAATAAAAATATTTTGTTTGGGTTTGGTTTAGTTTCAATATTTTGTTGCGAATCCTTTGGAGGCAATCACTGCCTTAAGTCTGGAACCCATGGACATCACCAAAAGCTGGGTTTCCTCCTTCTTAATGCTTTGCCAGGCCTTTACAGCCGCAGCCTTCAGGTCTTGCTTGTTTGTGGGTCTTTCCGTCTTAAGTCTGGATTTGAGCAAGTGAAATGCATGCTCAATTGGGTTAAGATCTGGTGATTGACTTGGCCATTGCAGAATGTTCCACTTTTTTGCACTCATGAACTCCTGGGTAGCTTTGGCTGTATGCTTGGGGTCATTGTCCATCTGTACTATGAAGCGCCGTCCGATCAACTTTGCGGCATTTGGCTGAATCTGGGCTGAAAGTATATCCCGGTACACTTCAGAATTCATCCGGCTACTCTTGTCTGCTGTTATGTCATCAATAAACACAAGTGAGCCAGTGCCATTGAAAGCCATGCATGCCCATGCCATCACGTTGCCTCCACCATGTTTTACAGAGGATGTGGTGTGCCTTGGATCATGTGCCGTTACCTTTCTTCTCCAAACTTTTTTCTTCTCATCATTCTGGTACAGGTTGATCTTTGTCTCATCTGTCCATAGAATACTTTTCCAGAACTGAGCTGGCTTCATGAGGTGTTTTTCAGCAAATTTAACTCTGGCCTGTCTATTTTTGGAATTGATGAATGGTTTGCATCTAGATGTGAACCCTTTGTATTTACTTTCATGGAGTCTTCTCTTTACTGTTGATTTAGAGACAGATACACCTACTTCACTGAGAGTGTTCTGGACTTCAGTTGATGTTGTGAACGGGTTCTTCTTCACCAAAGAAAGTATGCGGCGATCATCCACCACTGTTGTCATCCGTGGACGCCCAGGCCTTTTTGAGTTCCCAAGCTCACCAGTCAATTCCTTTTTTCTCAGAATGTACCCGACTGTTGATTTTACTACTCCAAGCATGTCTGCTATCTCTCTGATGGATTTTTTCTTTTTTTTCAGCCTCAGGATGTTCTGCTTCACCTCAATTGAGAGTTCCTTAGACCGCATGTTGTCTGGTCACAGCAACAGCTTCCAAATGCAAAACCACACACCTGTAATCAACCCCAGACCTTTTAACTACTTCATTGATTACAGGTTAACGAGGGAGACGCCTTCAGAGTTAATTGCAGCCCTTAGAGTCCCTTGTCCAATTACTTTTGGTCCCTTGAAAAAGAGGAGGCTATGCATTACAGAGCTATGATTCCTAAACCCTTTCTCCGATTTGGATGTGAAAACTCTCATATTGCAGCTGGGAGTGTGCACTTTCAGCCCATATTATATATATAATTGTATTTCTGAACATGTTTTTGTAAACAGCTAAAATAACAAAACTTGTGTCACTGTCCAAATATTTCTGGCCCTGACTGTACACATTGTGATATTAGGCCGGCTTTCTACTTGTGGTTACGTTGGCAGATGTGATTGCAATCTATGTGGTTGCCATTTTTTACCTTTTATTTGGACACTTGAAAGAGTCTTGTTCCATCCCTTGATTTATGTAACTCAATATCCCTTTATGGTTGGGCTTTGCCCACCTTTTCAGCCCAGCCACATCCACATTTACTCAATAGTTATCATGATGCAACTGTTTTTTCCACTTGAAGAAGACGCCTGTCCATCATTGAAAGGAGTTGTGAAAATAAAAACCTTTCAACTCCTCTTGGTCCTAAGAATTCCTCATTACAGCAGCACAGCTAAATATCGTGTTCATTCAAATCGGTCAATACAAATCTTGTCTTTTTTCCTATTAAACGTATTTGGGCATTACCCACTTAGCCAACCTTGTAATGTAGCCATCTGCTGATTACTCTTCCTACTGATCAGTTTTTATGGGGATGTGTACGTGCAGACATACTGGAGGACATTTATTATAGCGTTCCTACCATTTTTTGGCATGAAAAATATCACATGTTATGGTACATGCCGTATGTATGCAATTATTTACAACTTTTTAAACGTTCACCCCTGCTCATGTCTCTTTCCTAAAAATTGGGCAGAACTATATGTAAGGCCTCCTTCACACGTCCGTGTCTCCGGTACATGTTTGGTCCGTTTCACCACGTGCCGGAGAAACGGGCACACGTAGACCCATTAAAATCAATGGGTTTGCGCTCACGTGCGTGTTTTGCCATGGACCGTGTGTCCATGTGGAGCACACGTAGACATGTCTGTTTTTCTCCGGCATCACGGGTGTCACACGGACCGCACGGATGTGATCCGTGTGACACACACCGGAGAAAACACACGTGTCTGTGAAATAAAAAGAATTTCTATACTCACCTTCTCCAGCACTGCTGTCTCTGCCGCTGCTGTCACTTGCTTCCGACCCCCACTTATTATGCTCACTGCATAGTCACTCCACTGCGGGCCGAAAGCAGCAGCAGCGGAGAGTCGGCAGGGCCGGAGACCGAAGATCAGCACCACGGACAGCAACGCCAGGGACAGTTGAGCAGAAAGTTCCTGTTCTCCGTGTGTTATCACGGATAGCACATGGAGAACACACGTGTGCCATAAACATGGCACACGGAGGGCAATTTGCACCTCTGACACGTCCGTGAAAAACGTGCGTGATTTTCACAGACGTGTGAAAGAGGCCTAAGGGGAAGAGCATACAAACAAAAAAATGTACTATAACATGCTAGAAAGTGGTGTAAAGATTTGACTTTTGGTTGGGTGTAAGCACAGCTAAGAATACACCAGATTTCTTAAGAGGGTGTGCCTCTTAATAAGCCTTTCACATTTTACACCAGTGAGCTTTTTACCAGCTATCCTGTTTCCCCGAAAATAAGACCTACCCCTAATATAAGCCCTAGCATGAGTTTACAGAATTTTTGGAGTATCCTTGAAATATAAGCCCTACCCCAAAAATAAGCCCTAGTTACAGTCAGGGACAGCATTATGGGTAGTCACACTGCACAATTTCTCAGTGATTCCACTCTTTTAGAGACCCCAGCAGTTATATCCTGAGGTTAAGATTATTTAAGAGCCTTTGATGACTTCACAGTCATGTGACATGATGTAATCAAAAGGTCTCTTAATTGCAGGAGTCTAAAAGAACTGAACAGGAGACAGGCTGGTATTCAGGAATGGCATTAGGGGAAAGGGAGGGCAAACTGGGTAATTTTACAGGGTTCCCATTCTCCTAGTAGTCCCAGCATTTATGTCCTGATGATAGGACTGCTTTAGGACCTTTGTGACATCACTTCATGTGACCAAAGGTCTCTTATTTGCCTGAGTCTAAAGGCGGCTTTGCACACTACGACATCGCAGGTGCGATGTCGATGGGGTCAAATTGAAAGAGACGCACATCCGGCATCGCATGCGATATCGTAGTGTGTAAAGCCTTGATGATACGATTAATGAGCGCAAAATCGTCGTAATCGTATCATCGTTGCAGCGTCGGCGTAATTCATAATTATGCTGACGCGACAGTTCGATGTTGTTCCTCGCTCCTGCGACAGCACACATCGCTGTGTGTGAAGCTGCAGGGGCGAGGAACATCTCCTACCGGCGTCACCGCGGCTTCCGTAGGATATGCGAAAGGAAGGAGCTGGGCAGGATGTTTACATCCTGCTCATCTCCGCCCCTCCGCTCCTATTGGCCGCATGCCGTGTGACGTCGCTGTGACGCCGCACGACCCGCCCCCTTAGGAAGGAGGCGGGTCGCCGGCCAGAGCGACGGTCGCAGGGCGGGCGAGTGTGTGTGAAGCTGGCGTAGCGATAATTTTCGCTACGCCAGCTATCACACGATATCGTACCTGCGACGGGGGCGGGCACTATCGCGTGCGACATCGCAGCATCAGCCTGCGATGTCGCAACGTGCAAAGCCCGCCTAAAGCTGCAGAAGAGACAAGCTGGTGTGTGTGTGTGTGTGCGGGTGTGTATATGTGTGTGCGGGTGTGTATATGTGTGTGCGGGTGTGTATGTGTGTGTGTGTGTGTAGATAGACACACATGTGTTACAGGGTTTGGAGACTTGGTGTTCCAGAATGTAATATGACTATATTTGAATACATTTTGATTTTATTTGTTCAAGAATAAATGTGGATTGCTGTTCATGGGGAAAAAATATAAGACATTCCCTGAAAATAAGCCCTAGCTCATCTTTCAAAGCAAAAAATAATATAAGACCCTGTCTTATTTTCAGGGAAACACAGTAATCTAATTTTGCCATGTCTGTTTTGAGGCATTTTAGGCAGTTGAATATAAATGAAAATAAACCTTATACTATTTTTATACCATTATACCATTATCTATCCCCCATTTCCTTGAGATTGCTGGATTGTCATTGTAAATAAGCACTTGTACCTTGTCCCGTCCCCCCCATCTCATTGTAGATTGTAAGCTCTCCGAGCAGTGTTGTCTTTTTCCCTCTAAATATTGTATTTTATATAACTGTTACTTGTTTGTATATGATCCTCCTGAATTGTAAAGCGCTGCGGAATATGTTGGCGCTATAAAAATAAAGATTATTATTTATTTTTGTTGTTTTTAGAAAGCTTGTATTTTGGTGCTTGTGCTTTATCTACAAAGACTTTAGACAAGGGACATAGGAGGGCCAACATTTATTTTTCTGAATCAGCACAATCATCATAGTGAGCGCTTGTATGAACAGATTACCATATGACATCACCAAGATATTAGACCACTTACGGCCCCGTCACACACAGAGATAAATCTTTGGCAGATCTGTGGTTGCAGTGAAATCATGGACATATTGTTCCATTTGTACACAGCCACAAACCTGGCACTGATTGTCCACAATTTCACTGCAACCACAGATCTGCCACAGATCTGCCACAGATCTGCCACAGATCTGCCACAGATCTGCCACAGATCTGCCACAGATCTGCCACAGATCTGCCACAGATCTGCCACAGATTTATCTCTGTGTGTGACAGGGCCTTTAATCACCAAAGCTTTCACACTGACAATGCATGACTATAAACCAGAACAAGTGTTAGGGTTTCATTTTAGTGCTAATGTTTTTCTGTGCTTTGCAAACAACCATTTCTTAAATCCCAAAGGATTGCAGAGCATATTTAACATGTATCATTACGATTTATCATACTAAAGTTGTTTGCATACCCAGCCAATTTGTGTATTCAGCATTGACCACAAATGTGTATTAGGTTATGCATTTGAATACCTATTACTTTTTGTTCAGATCTGCCCAGTTTGTGTTCAGCATTCGGCATAGGCCCAGATTTCTGCATTCTCTCAGGACTGGCATACCGATCTGTCCGAGTGAGCCACAATCATT
Source organism: Anomaloglossus baeobatrachus (assembly GCF_048569485.1). Taxonomy (NCBI): domain Eukaryota; kingdom Metazoa; phylum Chordata; class Amphibia; order Anura; family Aromobatidae; genus Anomaloglossus; species Anomaloglossus baeobatrachus. Next base: position 562,280,363 of record NC_134355.1, on the reverse strand, counting down.
TATCTGGTGGAAGTTCACTTAAATGACAATGTACCAATAAGGCTGGTATTACCGGGGAGAATAAATTAGGCAAATCGATGTACCGTTACACTTTCAAAAATTAATGTTTTTTACAGCAGTTTACTATCATTTTTTTTTGTCTCCATGCAGACTCAAGCTTAACATAAAATGATAACATGAAGAAAAGTTTAATTTTTAATTTCATGGTTTATTGCTCATTGCCTAGATTATCGGACGCCTCTGCAGTCTGTAAGTGGTGGCCAGTCTCCTGGCAAAGAGTGCAGCGCTTACAACTCTTTGCCATAGTGCTTGCAAGTGCTGCTCTGGAGCTGGTCAGATTGCTAAATCAGCTCTAGTCCCCTAGTGTTTCTCCAATGCTGCAAAAGCAGAACTACCTGCTTGCAGCAACAGAGAGCACAGTGGTGTAAACATGCCGCTGGTCTGTCATTCATACAGGAGTGCCCTGCCCCAACAAGCAGGTAGGCAGAAAGAGGTGCACTCCTGAAGATTCATGATGAGAAAATCTCTTTAAAGGGAATCTGTCACCAGGTTTTTCCACCTAATCTGAGAGCAGCGTAACGTAGGGGCAGAGATCATGATTCCAGTGATGATTCACTTACAGGGCTGCTTAGTGTAGTTTTGATAAAATCACTGATTAATCAGCAGGAGATTATCATTAGAGGACTACTTGGCGTGCTGCCAAGCAGTCCAGGATATTCATGGGTTCTGTATAACTGCAAGATCTGCAGCAGAGAAAACATTGATTTTTATCAAAATGACAGCAAACAGCTCAGTAAGTGACACACCGCTGGAATCAGGGTCTCTGTCTCTACATTATGCTTCTCTCAGATGGGGGAGCAAGGTCCTGGCGACAGATTCCCTCTAAGGGGTTCTATCTATTCTTGGATTGAAGATTGCAGTCACCCTGGGACTTGTTCTTTTCCTGCCGTCGTCCTCAACCACTTATATAGATGATGTGAACAGTTTGATGCTAGAACTTAAAAACAACAACTTCATTCGGTGTTTGAGCTCTGACCTGTTGGCATGGCTTTTAGCACAACCTCAGCCACATAAAATGCTCTGTTGGGTGAACTTGCATACACATTTGATAAATCATGGCACAATATGCATTCAGATGTATAGATAAGGCCCATGCATTTTTGTAGGTGCCCTATTTGCTCTGCATATGTTGCATCGAACCAGGAGCATTTTCCATATACATTACATACTAGCTTTATTTTCATACATTAGGTTGATAGTTTCTGCATAATGGCAGGTAATTTTATGTTTGACCTCACATACATGGGACCTCATTACGTAAGGCCTAAAGGAAAGCGACAGATTGACTTTGCTGGCATGTTGGCCTCATGTCTTCCTTTTATTTGATGTTGGTTACCTTATTTAACATATAGTAAGAAAAACTTGACTTCTGAGACTGATGTAAAGAAAGCAGAAGACGAGGGTTTGTCAAATTACGTCAATGGACGAGTCATATTCTGGAACGCCCACTGTAAGAAGCAATCAAATGAACTCTGTCAGAAAAGAGAAATGGGAACATGAGGGCACAAGCTCAGCACAAGACCAAGATCCTTATCTATCAACAGCTTCCAAAATGATTGTACCATTCACTGAGACTATTATTCTATGCAACGTACAGACCAAACCTGTAGACTGCACTGTTTCTGGATTTTTGCCCCTCACTAGTACAGATGGTTGGCAATGCCTAAGGGTATGTGCACACGATCAGGTTCTGAACGCAGCGAGTCCTGACCGGGGGGGGGGCGCATGTCTCCTCCGCAGGAGAATCAGGCGTCCGCAGCTTCTAGTACCCACGATCAGGGTTCAGTGCGCTGCGGTCTCTCGCTTGTGTTCTCCCTACAGAGGACGCATGCAAATCCACAGCAAACAATTGACATGCTGCGGTCTGGAAACACGCACCGTAGGTCATTGTTTTCTGCGGAGAAAAGAAGCACAGTGGGCACAGGATTTCTAGAAATCCCGTCCACTGTGCTTGTACTGTACACCGCAACGGTTTGGACGCAGCTGAGGTAGGCTGCGTCCAAACCTCTGCAAATACTGATCGTGGGCACGCACCCTAATACCGTACATAGCTCTCATTGACGAGACCTCACTATTTATGGAGAATAATTTTCAAGGGAATGTTCTATGGGGAAAAATGCAACGTGCCCCAAACAGTGTTGCCTACAGACATGTCCCTGGTT
>NC_134355.1:559470641-559570641 GCF_048569485.1 Anomaloglossus baeobatrachus | reverse complement strand
TATCAGCTGGATCAATTAAGGTGCCACAAAAGAAACATCTCATGATGGGTAAAATCAGTGAGCTGCCTCAAAATCTTTGCAACCTTATTGTTTGAAAACATACTAATGGCATAGGTTACAGAATTTCTAAACTACTGAAGACGCAAGTGAGCGCTGATGGGACCATAATCCATACGAGGAAAGAAAATCATTTCTCCATAAACTGACCATGACCAGGTGCTCCCCGCAAGATTTCAATCACAGGATTGAAAAGCATTTCATATAAGTTGTCCAAGAGCCAAAGGCTACCTGTGGAGAGCTACAAGAAAGACCTGGAATCAGCAGGTACGATTGTTTAAAAGGAAATAAGTAATGCAGTCAACCTCCATGGCCTGTATGCACGCTCACCACGCATGACTCCATCGCTGAACAAAAAGCATGTTTAAATGTGTTTTAAATTTAGCTCAATAACATTTAGACAAGTGTGTGGAATGCTGGGAAAATGTAGTCTGGTCAGATGAGACCAAAGTTGAACTCTTTAGTTGCACTATGTTTGGAGACTTTTAACACCATACCAACAGTGAAGTTTGGAGCTGGGAACATCATGGTGTGGGGCTGTTTTCAGCATACGTCACTGGCAAACTTCATACTATAGAAGAAAGGTGGAATGAACAAATGTACCAAGGCATTCTTGAAAAAAATCTCCTGTCTACAAGGATGATGAAGATGAAACGAGGGTAGACATTTCAGCAAGACAATGATCCCAAACACACAGCCAAGGAAACTGTCAATCTTGTTTCAGAGAAATAAAGCTGCTAGAATGGCTCAGCCACGACCTGGATCCAATAGAAAATTTATAGAAGGAACTAAGACTTAGAGGTCATTGAAGGAGCCCACATAAAAGTCAGGATTTAAACAGTTATTTGTGTAGAAGAATGGGCCAAAATCACACCTGACCAATGCGTGTGACTAGTTTCTGCATACTGGAGGCGTATTGAAGCTGTCATCGCCAATAAAGGCTTTTGTACAAAGTATTATTTACATTTCAAAAATTGTGTTTAATTCTCTTTCCCTGTGTCAATCCTCATTATAGTACATAACTTAATTTATGAACACCTATGGGTTCATTTCTTTGCCCATGTGGATTGGATCAGTTGTTAGTGACATCAGGTGACAAATTCATGTCAATAGCACCTATACTCACACGTGTGTATGTGTGTGTGTGTGTATGTATGTGTGTGTAGTGTGTATATGTGTGTGTGTGTATATGTGTGTGTGTGTGTGTGTGTGTGTGTATACCGTGTTTTTCCAAAAATAAGACACTGTCTTATATTTTTTTTTGCCCCCCAAAAAAGCGCTAGGGCTTATTTTTGGTGGAGGTCTTATTCTTGGAGAACCACAGTTGGGGGTAAGTTTACCCCCCAAAAAAGCAGGACCCCCCCCCCCACTTCCCAGGAGACTCATACTCACCAGACCAGGACGTCTGCGTGGTTCCCAGGTCCTCCTGTGATCTCCGGTCGGTGCTGCACGCCGTTCTACCCTGCTGCTAGCTGACACGCTGACACACACAGAAGATCCCAGACACACACAGCAGATCACACACACACACACAGCAGATCACAGATATACACAGCAGATCACACACAGCAGATCGCAGGCACACACAGCCGATCACAGATACACACAGCCGATCGCAGATACACACAGCCGATCGCAGATACACACAGCCGATCGCAGATACACACAGCCGATCGCAGATACACACAGCCGATCGCAGATACACACAGCCGATCGCAGATACACCCAGCCGATCGCAGATACACCCAGCCGATCGCAGATACACACAGCCGATCGCAGATACACACAGCCGATCGCAGATACACACAGCCGATCGCAGATACACACAGCCGATCGCAGATACACACAGCCGATCGCAGATACACACAGCCGATCGCAGATACACACACAGCCGATCGCAGATACACACACAGCCGATCGCAGATACACACACAGCCGATCGCAGATACACACACAGCCGATCGCAGATACACACACAGCCGATCGCAGATACACACACAGCCGATCGCAGATACACACACAGCCGATCGCAGATACACACACAGCCGATCGCAGATACACACACAGCCGATCGCAGATACACACACAGCCGATCGCAGATACACACACAGCCGATCGCAGATACACACACAGCCGATCGCAGATACACACACAGCCGATCGCAGATACACACACAGCCGATCGCAGATACACACACAGCCGATCGCAGATACACACACATCACATCACATCCAGCACTTATGGCAGCAGAGAATGAGAGCAAGTCACGTGTTCGGCCGCAGGTCCTGTTCGTCGCGCTGCACCGCACTGCCTCTCAGGATTCTCCCGGCGAGAGGAGATCGGTGTCACTGGATGAGGTGAGTGTGTATGCGATCCAATGTGTGTGCAATCCTATGTTTGCGTGTGATTTGTTGTTTGCGTGTGAGCCGATGTTTGTGTGTGCGATCTGACTGTGTGTGCAACCCGATGTTTGTGTGTGAGATCTGATTGTGTGTGTGTGTGTGTGTGAGCTGATGTGTGCGGGTGTGTGATTGTGACGCCCTGGACAAGCCAGGGGTCACAGGTAATGACATCACCACACCCCGGTTAGGTACATCAAAGCTAGACCAGAAATCCTTGTTGCCTTCCCCAGGGGCTGATGTCCACACCAGGGGGTGGAGCCAGGCGGTTGGTCTCCACCTACCAAGGAGTTCACAGTCCTGGAGGAGGGGAAAACACCGGCAGTTAGAGGGAGAGTTGAGCTCAGGCAGAGCTTGAGTGTAGAGGAGTTAGAGTGAAGTTAGGGAGAGGAGTTAAGTGGTAGAGGAGCAAGTGTGAGGAGAAAAGTGACAGCTTAAGAGCCTGAAGTTGGTCCGGGTGTGTGCCCCGGACAGAGACAGCAAGGTTAGCAGACGGCGGTGACCATCTGCAGGAGTGGCCTATCGGAGTTGCCGTAAGGACCGTGGACGGGCGGTGGCCCGGCGGTACCGGACCGGTACACAAGGAGAAGCCAGCACCATTGGCAGGGGCCTTTCGGATCCCGGCAAGGCTAGGAGTCGCCGTAAATTTGCCAAATCCGTCAGTGAAGGGGACCTCCGGGTTTCCAAACAACTAAGTCCCGATTGAAGGCAACAGTCCAACTGTATGAGAGAGACACCGCCACCGCCAAGGCACCAGTTTCTCAGGGCCAGCGCCTGCAGGCAAAGAAGGGCTCCTCCGGCCCATATACAAGTCGGGGAGCGGGTTACCGGTGGGAACCCATCGCTACCAACATTCCACAAGGTGCAGGGGAAGAGACAGTCACCGTTAACTACCGGGGAAAAGCAACAGCAGCCGTCCGTGGGAACCGTCTTTCCAGCCGTGTGTTTTACCGAGAACTGTGTCACCGTCTCAGGCTGAGTGAGTACCACCGTGCCGTGAGGCACAGCGCTGTCCCCCTCCCCCCCCCCCCCCCCGCGACCCTGCACCTCACCAGGCCCCGCACCTGGCCTGCCATCCCTCATCCTCCACCCCATCACTGGGCCCCGGGACAACCAACTCCTACCCACGGAGGGGAGAACTAACAACTCTGCTGCTCCCTGTCACCGCTCCCGGGGTCCCCATACAGAGCAGCGGTGGTGTTACCAAAAATCACCACAACCGTGGGTGGCGTCACGGACAATAAATCCCCATAACCATTCCCCTTTTCACTCACGGGCGAGGAGCACCGCTCGAGTCCCCGGGATCCGGCCCATCGCTCGAGCCACCGAGCAGCAGCGGCCGCAGCAGCGGCAGCCGGACCCGAGCAGTTTGAGAGCGCAGCGTCCCCTCCTCCGCCCGCGACATGATCACTGCAGGTCCTGCTGCTCGGTGTCGGGTGAGTGTAATTGCCGGGTGCCGCTGTGTATAATGAAGTGTCCTGCAGTATCTGTATCTTTTTTAGCTGCACGGACACTTCATTATTGATCCGGGACTAGGGCTTATTTTCGGGGGAGGGCTTATATTTAAGCCTTTCTCCGAAAATGTTGAAAATCCCTGCTAGGGCTTATTTTTGGGGGAGGTCTTATTTTTGGAAAAACACGGTATGTGTGTGTGTGTATGTATGTGTGTGTGTGTGTGTATGTAAATGTGTGTGTGTGTGTGTGTATGTATTTGTGTGGGTGTGTGTGTATATGTGTATGTATATGTGTATGTATGTGTGTGTGTATGTAAATGTGTGTATACCGTGTTTTTCCAAAAATAAGACCTCCCCCCAAAAATAAGCCCTAGCAGGGATTTTCAGCATTTTCGGAGAAAGGCTTAAATATAAGCCCTCCCCCGAAAATAAGCCCTAGTCCCGGATCAATAATGAAGTGTCCCTGCAGCTAAAAAAGATACAGATACTGCAGGACACTTCATTATACACAGCGGCACCCGGCAATTACACTCAGCCGACACTGAGCGGCAGGACCTGCAGTGATCACACACCCACACACATCAGCTCCCTCACACACACACACACACACACACACACACACACACACACACACACACACACACACACACACACACCCCCACACACACCCCCACACACATCGGATCGCACACACACTCACCTCATCCAGTGACACCGATCTCTTCTCGCTGGGAGAATCCTGAGAGGCAGTGCGGTGCAGCGCGACGAACAGGACCTGCGGCCGGACATGTGACTTGCTCTCATTCTCTGCTGCCGTAAGTGCTGGATGTGATGTGATGTGTGTGTGTGTCTGCAATCTGCTGTGTGTGTGTCTGCGATCGGCTGTGTTTTTCTGTGATCGGCTGTGTGTGTCTGCGTTCGGATGTGTGTATCTGTGATGGCTGTGCGTGCCTGCGATCTGCTGTGTGTGATCTGCTGTGTATATCTGCAATCTGCTGTGTGTGTATCTGTGATCGGCTGTGTGTATCTGTGATCGGCTGTGTGTATCTGTGATCGGCTGTGTGTATCTGTGATCGGCTGTGTGTATCTGTGACCGGCTGTGCGTGCCTGCGATCTGCTGTGTGTGATCTGCTGTGTATATCTGTGATCTGCTGTGTGTGTATCTGTGATCGGCTGTGTGTATCTGTGATCGGCTGTGTGTATCTGTGATCGGCTGTGTGTATCTGTGATCGGCTGTGTGTATCTGTGATCGGCTGTGTGTATCTGTGATCGGCTGTGTGTATCTGTGATCGGCTGTGTGTATCTGTGATCGGCTGTGCGTGCCTGCGATCTGCTGTGTGTGATCTGTGTAGATCTGTGATCTGCTGTGTAGATCTGTGATCTGCTGTGTAGATCTGTGATCTGCTGTGTAGATCTGTGATCTGCTGTGTAGATCTGTGATCTGCTGTGTGTGTATCTGTGATCGGCTGTGTGTGCCTGCGATCTGCTGTGTGTGATCTGTGTATATCTGTGATCTGGTGTGTGTGTGTGTGTGTGTGTGTGTGTGTGTGTGTGTGATCTGCTCTGTGTGTCTGGGATCTTCTGTGTGTGTCAGCGTGTCAGCTAGCAGCAGGATAGGACGGCGTGCAGCACCGACCGGAGATCACAGGAGGACCTGGGAACCACGCAGACGTCCTGGTCTGGTGAGTGAGTCTCCTGGGAAGTGGGGGGTCTGCTTTTTTGGGGGGTAAACTTACCCCCAACTGTGTTTCTCCAAGAATAAGACCTCCTCCAAAAATAACCCCTAGCGCTTTTTTGGGGGGCAAAAAAAATATAAGACCGTGTCTTATTTTTGGAAAAAACACGGTATGTATGTGTGTGTGTGTGTGTGTGTGTGTGTGTGTGTGTGTGTGTATGTGTGTGTGTATGTATATATGTGTGTGTGTATGTATGTGTGTGTGTGTATATGTGTGTATATGTATATGTGTGTGCGTGTGAATGTATATATATATATATATGTGTGTGTGTGTGTGTGTGTGTGTGTGTGTGTGTGTGTGTGTGTGTGTATGTATATATAGATAGATACCACTTTTCTCAAAATGTGAAGTCGCCCTTCTCGCTCTGGAAGTCCTTGCAGATTCCGTATCTCTTCTCTCATTAAACCACTTAAAGTAAAAATTACCAGTTACAGAATCTTAGTTCAAAGATCTATAATGATAGTGTCATGATTACGGCAGGCTATTTAGTATTTTTAGATTTGTGGCTGTAAAAAATACACATTTTGTTTTATGAATATATATGTACTCCTGTAAGAAAGTGTTGTTATAAGACAGACTTGTGCACTTGACCCACCATGGATGTAGCGCAGGCCGCTCTCATGGTCTCTAGAAGGAGCAAAAGTGATGACATTGGGGAAAGCTGAGGTTGTGATTGGCTGCAATGGTCAAGTGACAGCAGATGAGCCTTGACCTCTTATTCCAGTCACCTGACTGTTGCCACCAATCAGAGGCTCCAATGGTCAGCTCACAATTGTCAATTACTTGAAGAAGCAATGGCACCAGGATGTCAGGCTGGCAGAGGCAGTGTGCATTGTTCTGCAGGAGATGCTTGGACCCTGGCATTCATTTTGATGTTACTTTGACATGTACTGCCTACCAAAGCATTGTTGTAGACAAAGTACCCCCATTTAATAGCAGTGGTATATCTTAACACACTTCTGAAAGATTTTTGAGAAATTAATTTAGGACTATAAAAAAGAATTCAAGGTGTTTGTTCGGCCCCCAAATTTCCCAGTTCTCAATCCGATCAGGCCTCTGTGATTGGGGGGGGGGGGGGAGGGGGCTATGCATCTTGGGTGTCTAGTTTGGGGAAGTTTCCCAGTAGTTGCTCCCCAATCCCCTTGACTGACAGGTCTCTTCTATGTACACACATAGGGAAGGGCCTGTCAGTCAAGGGGATTGGCCAGGGGAATAGCTGCTGGGGACTGAATTTGTACTAGTTACTTGAGACCCATAGAGCCCGATTCCTCAAAATTTGTACTTCCAAAATCTTTGCGAAGTTGCATAATTTTCTCGCAATTATTGGCTGCGCTAACATTATGACTTTTGGCATTCTCATGTAATTTTTTCACAAAGTGGGCAGTGCTGGAGTTGGACGCGGGCACAGCAACCCACACTTGTAAAATTTGTGACAAGCAGTGACAATCGCTAAGGCTGCTTTCATACTACGTTTTTTTAACATGCGTCATGAACGTTTTTTAACGCAAAAACGGATCCAGTGCAAATGCGTTTTCATTTCAATACATTTGCAATGGACTCGCGTCAACATGCGTTCACCTGCGTTTGCGTGCGTTATAGTGAGGATCCAGCGACTTGCAGTTTTTTTTCAAAAACACTACTTGTAGCGTTTTTGAGCTGCGTCCAAATACTGCAAATCGCTGGATCCTGACTAAACAGCATGCAAACGCAGGTGAACGCTGGCATGGTGAGAGACAGGATCCTGCTTGCTCTACTGAGCATGCCCAGAAACCAGCCTGGTGTGATCAGTCTCTCTCTTTCCCCCTCCCTCTCTCCACCTCCCTCTCTCCCTCCCTCCACCTCCCTCTCTCCCTCTCTCCTCTCTCCCTCTCTCCTCTCTCTCCTCTCCCCTCTCTCTCTCCTCACTCTCTCCCCCACGTGAGAACGGCGGACGCTCGTAACCAAGGTAAATATCGGGTAACCAAGCAAAAGCGCCTCTTAGTTACCTGATGTTTACCTTTGTTACGTGTGAAGGGAGCCGGCTCCTAGCATCTGCGGACTCTCGTAACCAAGGTAAATATCGGGTATTCAAGCAAAGCACTTCACTTAGTTACCCGATATTTACCTTGGTTACAGCTTACCGCAGCTGTCAGATGCCGGCTCCCAGTCTATCACGTCCAGTTCCCCTTAATCCCGATCACATGACTCCAATGCCCGCCCATAAACTTCAAGTGACAGGATCCTGCAAGATAACACATGCGTTTGCATGCGATTTTCTTTGCAAAAACAGGATCCGCTTTTACAGAAAAAAAAAACGTTCATGACGCATGTTAAAAAAACGTAGTGTGAAAGCAGCCTAAGCTGCAAATCTTATCCCAGCAAGGACTGGAGTAGTATCTGTTGCAGGAATCGCAGAGTTGTATACCACTCCGGCGCTCATAGATCCGGAGTGTCTGACTCCAACCCATCTCCGCATAAAGACTGGTGTGAACAACGCCAGTCTTGATGTTTCAAGCCCATAGTCCGCAGCCAGTTTTTGAAAGTGTGTTTTTGTTGTAAGAATGCAGCCACTTTCTGGGATATGATGCCTAGGGTTTGGGGAACTTGAATCAAATAACAGGTTCCCTTTAAGGGTAAGTTCACACAGTGCGTTTTTCGCTGCGTTTTTGCGCGTTTTTCGGGTGCGTTTTTGGCCTCAAAACGGCATGACTTTGCTTCCTTAGCAGAGTCTGAGTTTTCATTTTTGCTGTCCGCACACATTTTTTTAAGCTGCGTTTTTGAGCTTAAAAAAAAAAATGGACATGTCAATTCTTTCCTGCATTTTTCTGCGTTTCCCCCCCATGCAATGCATTGGAAAAACGCAGAGATCAAAAACGCAGCCAAAAACGCACCAAATCGCGGCAAAAATGCATGCGTTTTTTGTCGCGTTTTTTTGTCGCGGGTGCGTTTTTGTGCGGCCAAAAACGCAGCGTCAAAAAAACGCAGAGTGTGCACATAGCCTTATGCTGACTGTGATTACTTTATTGCATATCTACTTCTTTTGTTCCAACCCTTCCCTTTCGACCTCCCAGAGGTTGTAATTCATGACATTCTTTGAAAAGTTGAATTGCCTTTCTCCAGAGGAGCATTTGGCAGAAAGTAGTACATTATTGTCCAGCGTTTTTTGTGTAACGAGTACAATTTATCATAGCGCACGCTAACAGTTTCCTAGTCCAGCAGCAGGAGGACGTCCTCATTATTAATGGTCTTCAGATTGAAGCAAGGGTCCTTTGATGGTAACTGAACATTTCCTATAGGGGTTGCTCACATTAGCGCTCAGAGTCCTCTTGGGATGTTTTACTACAAAACCGCAGAGCAATCCTGTTCTCAAGTCCAAGACTCCATATTTGCAACACAGAGGTTTCTCACTGTATTTGCGCACGTAGCGTTTGTCCCTGCAGAAATTTCTGCAGCGATTTAAACAGCACACGTGTGCTTCAAATCGCTGCAGAAAGAGTCCGTAATGAAAAAAAAAGCCGATTTCATGCGCTCTGACTGCAGCCCCTCCCATAGACAGAGCGGGGGCTGCATGCAGAGCGCAGGAAAGATGTGCGCACGTTGTATATTTGCGTGCAGCTACGCTGCGATCTGCACCGCAGCGTAACTGCATGCGTCCCCAGCATAATCTATGAAGATTATGCAGGAGACGTGCGCATGTGGCGTATTAGAGCGCAGCGCTTTGGCTGCTGCCCGAAGCGCGCGTTCTAAGAAGTGACATGTCACTTCTTTCCTGCGCTCTGCATGCAGCCCCCGCCCTGTCTATGGGAGGGGCTGCACTCAGAGCGCATGGAATCAGATTTTTTTTTATTTTTCCTTACGGACTCTTTCTGCAGCGATTTGAAGCGCACGTGTGCTGTTCAAATCGCTGCAGAAATTTCTGCAGGGACAAACTCTACGTGCGCACATAGCCTTACATGTCACTTCTTAGAACGCGCAGTTCGGGCAGCAGCCGAAGCGCTGCACTCTAATACGCCACGTGCGCACGTCTCCTGCATAATCTTCATAGATTATGCTGGGGACGCAGGACGCATGCAGGTACACTGCGGTGCAGATCGCAGCGTAACTGCATGCAAATACGCAACGTGCGCACATAGGGAACCAATCAGAAACGTCTACACCTCCCAAACCATTTAATATGTCCCCTCCTTTTAAAAGATAAGTCTGTTGTTCACGTTATGACCACAAAGCACTTCTCTAGCGGCGAGAAATCACGTTTTGAAATTGTCTGGAAGTGCACTGGGGTGTGACGATGCACTTCTAGCTTCTCAACCTCTCACTGTATTTCCTAAGATCCCGACCTCACAGCACCTTCCTCCGGCTAATTGACAAGGTGTTTGCTCTGGTACATGGCCACTGACCAGTCAGTCCGCAGGGGAGGCTGCTGCTAGGCAAGTAATACAGCACGAATCTGAGAAGCTGGAAGTGCATCAGCATCCTCAATGCTCCTCCAGACACAATCCCATAATTTCTCTGCAGGAGCTGTGCTTTGTGGTCTTTAAAGGGATTGACTACACAATGATATAAATGATTGGGGGGAAAGGGGTAGACGTTTCTCACAGCTTCCTTCTATTTAATTACCCCCAAAATAGTATTTTCCATCTTAAAGATGTCACATCATGAACTGAGTGTCAGTAATGGAGCTTGTGAGATGCACAATCCTGGTATCTTGCTTATTTTATGTCGGTATTTCTTTATATTTCTGGAGTGCTCGCTAATGGTTACTGAAGAGCGGCTGAAGAACCTCCTTGCCATTGAAAAGCAATGAAACATAAACAGTGCAACAGTGAGCACCCAGTGATCCCATGCAAATGTGAAGGTCCCACTGTGCCTGGGGTGCCACATTGATATTGGCATTGCCATTACTCATTGCATGTTTGGAGCAATCTCAGAAATTGATAGCACTTTATTAAGTATGGGCGCAGACTGTGTTCTACAGCTGGCATCTGAGTCTATCTGCTAAATTCGGCATTTTAACCCCTTAGATGCCACGGTCAATTGTGATAGTAGCATTTAAGAGATTGGAACGAGAGGTATCTTTTAAGTTGCATGGTGCTGTCCTGGCATGTCTGAAGGCTATGTGTCTGCCATATTAGTGAAGTTATCAAGCTTCTTTTTAAAATGGAAACCATATTAAAATATTGCAGTATATTATTTTTTTTTTTTCATTTTGTTTTAATTTTTTTTTTAAACCAAATTTTCGTTTACTTTCTTGCATTGAATGAATAGGATACAAAATGGAGAAAAGCGGGGCCAACAAATCAAAATAGCAAATGGCAAAACATTTATAATTTAACAACTAGATAACCATCAATTTCTTCAAATTAGTATATTTTAAAAGTGATCAAGCTGTTGCAGGTTCAAGTCCACTTGGAAGTTTAATAAAATTTATTTAAAAAACGAAAAATAAAAAATTACATTTGTTTATACGACCCCTTTTTTTTCCGAAAACGTAAGTTAAAATCAAACTGATAAAATATCATTTTTCCATATTGCAAACATCAAAATGAAAACAAAAAATTTTAATTTTTTTTTTTAAATTTCTCCACCTTCCCCAAAAAATGTAATGGTGAGGGTGTAAACGACATAGCTCGTTCCGAAAAATAAACCAGCCCCGACGAAATTTTATCAACAAAAAGTAAAAAGTCATAGATTATATAATTTTTTTTTTTTTTTTTTAAATTTGTGTGTGTGTAATACAAACTACCATGTTATATTTCTAAATACATCCTGCTTTGGGAAGATCCAAGGTTTATTCATGGGAGACATAATAAACTGGGAAAAATAAAGGATTTAAAAAATGTAATTTGTTAAAATCTGAAGAAGGAAGATGGTGTAACTGGCAAGAGTTTTCTTCTAATCTTTAGGTCGGAGGCTTACAATATGTGCAGGTGACTGGTCATTATAACTCTATAATATTATAATATCAGATCTGGGTAAGGTCGAAAAACAGGGACATTTTGATTTATTAATAGGTACAAGGTCTGGGTTTGAGTCATGGAGAGAAATTATTCAGGACCTTGCCAAGTGTTTGTATGAAAATGTGCACTGAAATTTTTACTTTACTAGGGTGACATAAACATTGGAAAAACAGCTCTAGACAGAAATGTATCTTATATGTATTGATGTGACCAATTTGTGAAACGTTAGAACAAGGGTGTCAAACTCCTTTTCACTGAGGGCCACATCAGCATTCAAAGGGCCGCTTCTAATTGTAAGGGCTCAAGCAGATCTCCATGCAACACAATACAAACATGGTGTGCAATGCACAAACTGGCCAGGGGCTGTACGAGAGCTGTCCCTGGGTAGTAGGACTGTACGAGAGCTGTCCCTGGGTAGTAGGGCTGTACGAGAGCTGTCCCTGGGTAGTCGGGCTGTACGAGAACTGTCCCTGGGTAGTAGGGCTGTAGGAGAGCTGTCCCTGGGTAGTAGGGCTGTAGGAGAGCTGTCCCTGGGTAGTAGGGCTGTAGGAGAGCTGTCCCTGGGTAGTAGGGCTGTAGGAGAGCTGTCCCTGGGTAGTAGGGCTGTAGGAGAGCTGTCCCTGGGTAGAAGGGCTGTAAGAGAGCTGTCCCTGGGTAGCAGGGCTGTAAGAGAGCTGTCCCTGGGTAGCAGGGCTGTAAGAGAGCTGTCCCTGGGTAGCAGGGCTGTAAGAGAGCTGTCCCTGGGTAGCAGGGCTGTAAGAGAGCTGTCCCTGGGTAGCAGGTCTGTAAGAGAGCTGTCCCTGGGTAGCAGGGCTGTAAGAGAGCTGTCCCTGGGAAGTAGGGCTGTACGAGCGCTGTCCCTGGGTAGTAGGGCTGTAAGAGAGCTGTCCCTGGGAAGTAGGGCTGTATGAGAGCTGTCCCTGGGAAGTAGGGCTGTAAGAGAGCTGTCCCTGGGTAGTAGGGCTGTACGAGAGCTGTCCCTGGGTAGTAGGGCTGTACGAGAGCTGTCCCTGGGTAGTAGGGCTGTAAGAGAGCTGTCCCTGGGTAGTAGGGCTGTACGAGAGCTGTCCCTGGGTAGTAGGGCTGTACGAGAGCTGTCCCTGGGTAGTAGGGCTGTACGAGAGCTGTCCCTGGGTAGTAGGGCTGTACGAGAGCTGTCCCTGGTTAGTAGGGCTGTACGAGAGCTGCCCCTGGTTAGTAGGGCTGTACGAGAGCTGCCCCTGGTTAGTAGGGCTGTACGAGAGCTGCTCCTGGTTAGTAGGGCTGTACGAGAGCTGCCCCTGGTTAGTGGGGCTGTACGAGAGCTGCCCCTGGTTAGTAGGGCTGTACGAGAGCTGCCCCTGGTTAGTAGGGCTGTACGAGAGCTGCCCCTGGTTAGTAGGGCTGTACGAGAGCTGCCCCTGGTTAGTAGGGCTGTACGAGAGCTGCCCCTGGTTAGTAGGGCTGTACGAGAGCTGCCCCTGGTTAGTAGGGCTGTACGAGAGCTGCCCCTGGTTAGTAGGGCTGTACGAGAGCTGCCCCTGGTTAGTAGGGCTGTACGAGAGCTGCCCCTGGTTAGTAGGGCTGTACGAGAGCTGCCCCTGGTTAGTAGGGCTGTACGAGAGCTGCCCCTAGGTCGTAGGGCTGTACGAGAGCTGTATCTGGGTAGTAGGGCTATATGAGAGCTGTCCCTGGCTAGTAGGGTTATACGAGAGCTGTCCCTGGCTAGTAGGGTTATACAAGAGCAGTCAATGGGTACTAGGGGATATGACAGCTGTCCTTGGGCATTAGGGCTATAAGAGAGAGGTCCCTGGGTAGTAGGGCTAAGGGCATTGTCCCTTGGTTGTAGGGCTAAGAGCGCTGTTCCTCCTTAGTAGTGGAAAGGGTGCTGTCCTTGGGTTGTAGGGCTAAGGGCGGTGTCCTGGACCTTCTGAGTCCAAGATAAACTGCTCCCTATGCTAAGTATTGGCTGCATTTGCTCTAAATCAAAGATGGAACTTGCTCACTTTTTGCTTTTGTCAGCGAAGTACTGGCTGCCTCTGCGCGGGGATTTAAAGGTTCAAGGATAGACCCTGCTCACTGTGCTTATGATACTCCCTCTAATTGCCTGCTGACTGTGTCCCCTCGATTTCAAAGATGGCATCCGCTTCTTGTGTTGGCACTCCACCCTCTACTAAGCACTTGCTGCATCTGCTCAGATTCCAAGATAGCGCTGGGGAGGGGGAGGGGGAGGGGGTGCCATCTTGAATTTTGAGTTTCGTCGCCCACCTCCACACTGCTCTTTACAGAGAACTTGTCTGCAGCATTTTACTAAGTAAAGTACAGACATTGCCATATTGCTATCATACTGATTACAATGATACCTGAGCTGAAGAAATACATTTTGCTATTATTTTCTTTAATCTGTATTTGAAGATTTCTTTTATTCATATCTTGGTGCTTTGGGGCGGGACTCGTGGAAGGGTCTTCAGCTCTGTTCTGGCCCCTCCGCTGCCTCTAGGCGTCTTTTCTTTATCTTTATATAAATTTCCCTCTGGTGCCATGCTAGCTGTTGGCGGTGTTTGTGCAGATTGCTCTATTGCCAGTGTTCAGGAAAATGGCACTGAGCAATCTGCGCATGGGCAGCCACCAGCGCCATTTTCCTGAAGTCCACCATGAGATCAATCTGTGCAAGCGCCGCCCGCATCTAGGACGGTGCCATCAGGAGATTTAAATTTAAAACCTTCTGTCTTGATCTCGTGGGCCCCATAAATTGATCTGACAGGCCAGATTTGGCACACAGGCCTAGAGTTTGACACCCCTGTGTTAGAATATTTATCAATACTGGTTAATTATTAAGACTATGTAAACAGTTCTATAATTTATCAAAGTGGTTCATGCTGTTTCACAACTCTGCTTTTTTTTTTTTTTTTTTTTAACATGTAGTGTTGTACTTAAAGGGATAGCCCCAACTCCAAGATCCTATCCCAATATGTAGTAGGTGTAATAATAATATTAGCAAATACCTCCAATTAGAAATGTAGTATAGATCTCCTGATATAGCCATGTCTCTTACCTCATATACAGGGCATTTTAGCTTAGGTATCCATGGTTATGACCCAAGCAACTAACTGTCATTACAGGAGTGTACGTAACCATAGATACCTAAGCTGCAATGCCCTGCACATAAGGTAAGACACATGGCTATATCAGGAGAACTATACTACATTTCTAATTGGTCGTATTTGCTATTATTATTATATATTGGGACAGGATCTTGGAGATGGGAATACCCCTTTAAGGCCACACCCATTTCATGCTAGGCCACACCCCACTATGCAGCATTGTGATAATTATTTGTGCTAATTGCATCAACCAGCCACAAACAAAACTTACTTTAAAAATTCCCATTATGACAAATTCCCCCCAAAATGTGATGCATGTTTAAAGCAAGTTGATTTTTTTTTTCTGCGTCTCTACCCGTTTATAGAATAATTATACGTGACTATTACATTGAGGCTTAGACTGTGGTTCACTTAATTAATAGAAATAAAGTCGTAAAACTCGAGACTCTGCATTCATAGATCCACCCATGATATTCTGGTTTTAATTATTCCAATATAACTTTCTAAATGCCCATAAAAAGCCAACTCTTCCTTGTTTTTCTATTTTAGGTGTGGTTGGAGCCGCTGAAATTTGTGAACAAGCAGCTGCGCAGTGAGTTCAATGATATATATATATATATATATATATATATATATGTATATATTTTTTTTTATTAGGAGTGAAATGCAGAGATGAGCCTCATTTATCAAAACTGTCATATTATTAGTCATTCAGAAAAAACTGTCGGTATTCTGGTCAGAATATATTCTCCTGTTATTGTGCCTCCGGGCGTAAAGGTGTGTGCGGGGCAGAAGCCGTTCTATGTACAGAACAGGAGCAACTGTGCAAAATGACTGTCAATTTAAAGTTGCTTGTACTTGGAAAGTCTGCCTATTACATAAGCAATGTAACCCTGCCTGTTTCAAAGGAACCTGTCATCTGGATTATCCATGTTAAAATAAAAGTATGGCCATAATGGCGCTGTTATACTGATCCATTAGGTGCTATCGGTGAAGGGATCCAAATCCTGATTGTTATTTAAAGAGAACCTGTCATGTGGAAAAATGCTATCAACCTGCAGATATGGGGTTAATCTGCAGGTTAATAGCATTCTGAACCTGCCCGTTGCCTGCACATTAAACCCCGCTGCCAGGAGGAAATTAACTTTAATCCTCTGGTTTCAGTCATGGAGGTGGCGCCAGCACGGGTTCAGTCACCGCTCTGTGTATGGAGAGTGGCGACTGTAACTACGCCATCCGCACTGACTAACAGCTGCTCATCATTAGACCTGGCGGTCAATCAGTGCGGGGGGCGTGGTTACAGCTGCCGCATAGAGCGTTGACTGAACCGGCACCGCCTCCATGACTGAAACCAGAATGCTGCTGGGGGAAATAAAGTTAATTCCCTCCTGGCAATAGGGTTTAATATTCAGGCATCGGGCAGGTTCAGAATGCTATAAACCTTCAGATTAACCCCATATCTGCAGGTTAATGGCATTTTTCCACGTGGAAGGTTCTCTTTAATAATCATTAGACGTTTGCCTCTAGGCATTCGCTACATAGACGTGCGACTGGAGGTTGGGTCTATGGCTCTGCCCCGATCCCTCCACTGTATCTGGTGTCTGTTTCCTCCTGTTTTAAATTTTGCAACATCACTGTCCTAGCTGCAGGCCATGCTTGCACAGAATGATCTCCTGGCAGTCTTCAGTAAAATGGCGCTAGATTGAAATCTCAGCTTGTCATTGAGGAGGAGCTAGGGCAGAGTCAGAGACCCTACCTACAGTCCTGCCCCACATTGAGGAGGAGCTGGGGCAGAGCCGGAGACCCTACCTATAGTTCTGCCCACGTGCGCAAGGATGGTTGACCTTAGGGAGATCAACATCCACCACTGCGGAGACACCATCACGTGTTTCTCAACGCAGTGATTCTAGAGCAATGCCCCCTGGAAAATATTCAAAGCAAGAAGGCCTGCGGAGACACCATCACATGTTTCTCAACGCTGGCAGGAAACTAGCCAGGTCTTTCACCGGGAAGGAACAACCACGGGAAGGGCAGTCTCCAGTCAAGGAGACCACCTATGCCAAACATGGTATCCATCCACAGACAGCCGTTTCGGGGAATTTGCCCCTGATCAGTGTGGAGTAGGAATCTGGCTAGTGGGAGCAATGCCTAGTAAAAGACTATGTGAGCAAGGATGGTTGACCTTAGGGAGATCAACATCCACCACTGCGGAGACACCATCACGTGTTTCTTAATGCAGTGATTCTAGAGCAATGCACCCTGGGAAATATTCAAAGCAAGAATATAGTTCTGCCCACAGTATGAAGCCATACCTTTTATGTTGCATGCCTAATTCTGATGTCAGGTTCTCTTTAAGACGATGAGACTAACCCTTTAAGCACCTGAGCTTCGTTCTCTGAGCAGCAGCTAGGTTTCAGGGTTTTCCCAGCACAGCTCTGACTTGGATTATTGTGGTGGTACATCACAAAGGACATAAGTCCATCCAGAAGAATTTCGGATTTTAAACAATTGCTCTTTGATGAAAGCAGACAAAGAAGACTAAAAATGTGCAACTGAGATGTCAGTGCAGGCCAGTATGGAGTGCAGGCAGGGCAATTCATAGGGGCCCATTATAGTGCTTTTTATTTATTTATTTTTTTATTCAGATACATTTTTATTTTTCACCAAGTATACAAAACGTGTTATATTTCAACAATAATGAGCAGAACTATAAACTTTCCCTCCCCAACATCCCCCCCTCCCCCCTCAGTGTACATATTACCCATATCAATATCAAAGATCTTACATTTTAACCCTTCAATAGCATATATTGGAATGTATAGAACTATCTATATCTGCCCATAGTCCAACATCTCCCAACTCAAATATTTATCCATATTGCAACCACGGATTCCCCAACCTATCAAAAAGTGCAAGTTGTTTCCTTTTCCCATATCTGCTTCTCTCCATTCGAACAATATGATTAACATATGCGACAAATTCCCCTCTAGTCGGTGGGTCCCCTGCATCCAGTGTTTGGCAATTACTTTCCTTGCCGCATACAGCAGTCTGGCTATCACTATTTTAAAATTGTTGTCTACTCTAATTTCTGCCACGTAACCTAGAAGACATACCAGGGGTTGTCTGGGAAGTTTACATCTATAAGCTCCTTCTATTCTATTAAGAACAGTTATCCAAAAGGGTGCCAACCTGGGGTACATCCACATCATGTGGAAAATGCCGGCACCTTCTCCATTACATCTAGGACAGTCGGAGTTACTCCTCAATCCCATTTTACACATAATTAGCGGGGATCTATATGCCCAATGCACCACATAGTGGTGGGATAATCTTGCTGGTTCACTCATTGATAATTTCGGTATGTATTCCAAAACACTATCCCATACCTCATCAGTGATCCCGTCTATCTCTGCCTATCATTTAGTCCTAGTGTTTACAGGGTGATCAATCAAATATGTATGCAGTAGATCCCTATATATAGTAGATATGATTCCTCTTGTGGGTCCACTACTACACACACATTTCAGTACTAGGTCATAGTGCTTTTTATTTTAATGAAAACCTGTCAGAGACCTGTGAGCTTTTTTACATTTTTCCTTTTAGCTTTTTAGACTGTGCTTTCGATTATCGAAAATGGCCCTTTTGTGTAAACCTGATTTAAAAATATCAGTCATTTTTAAATGGGTTTTCATAAAAAAAATGTTCTCAGATCAATTACCCATATGAATATTGCCATCACAGAGGCCAGAATGAAGGGCTGTTTTGTAGGAGTGGCCACCGGCTTCAACTCCTATCTGTTAACGGGGAAGCTCTGGAACTCCGCATTTCTAGCCACTTGCTGCTGCCACCAGCACCAAGAGTGGCTGATCAGCGGGGGGTTGCCGGGTGTCGGTCCTCGGCCAATCAGAGATTGAGGATCTATCCTCTTGTATCTTCCAATTGCAAAAAAAATAAAATAATTAGCACAAAATAAAATAGGGAGCAGCAGAGCAATATATGCGATTGGCCCATTCCTTGCCATCAGTTTTGACCACTCTATACACACATTTATGATCTAAGAAAGGGGGGGGGTCAACTTATTATAAAGCAGAACTGTCTGTCTGATGAAATCGCATAAACTGTATCATTGAAGTTCTCTATGGGAGCTCAGAAACTTCCATCACAGTTACTAATGATGATTCTACAGCTGTAGTTTGATAGCAGAGCATAGAGAAATAAATGGAGAGTGAAATTTGGGAATCAAGATGGAGAAAAGCAATGAAAGAGTTGGCTGAACTTGAGGGAAATGACTGCAATATATGGAAGAGATGTTCAGAATGTGATGAAAAAACAGATTGGGTTTCAGGGAGGACAAAATAAATTTAATTAGCTCTGTTCACATCTTATTATATGAACAAGTTTAGTACTGTATATGTCCTGATAGATACTTAAAGGGGTGGTTCACCCATATTTTTTATTTACTAGATCGATATTACATTGAGAAACAATGTTTCTCTCAAATACCTTATGTTGGCAATAGTGCCTGTCAGAGGCGCTATTGCGAACCGATCTTCCCCATCACCTGACCTCCGGGCTCCGTGACCTCGGGGATCCGGTGACGTCGCGTCAAGTTCCGGATCATGTGACATCACCGTGGCCGGCATCAGTCTTCCTGACTCACTGGGCTGTGGGTGGTGGTTCACCGCTCATCACAGCCCAGAGTGTTTCCTGCTTGCAGCGCACTGCTGTGAGGGAGGAGGGAGCTGATGGGCTGTGACTAGTAGTGAAACACCGCCCACTGCCCATCACTCACAGACACTGCGGCCGGCCGCGGTGTCAGGAACTTGACGTGATGTCACCGGATCCCCAAGGTCACAGAGCCAGGGGTCATGGAGCGGGGAACAGCGGTCTGCAATAGCGCCTCACACAGGCACTATTTACCAACATAAGGTATTTGAAAGAAACATTGTTTCTCCATAGAATATTGATCTAGAAAATAAAAAATATGGGTGAACCACCCTTAGAAGTTGGATGTATTTGTCAGAGATTGCTCCCATCATATATTTTACACTAAGGCTGGCCACACACATTAGATGGCTGTCAGCCGAATGATGCTTCATCTGATTGCTCGTCCAACAGCCATTTTAGCGGACTCTTCCATATACAGGAGCGCTTGCTTGGTCAACTGCTCCTGTGTTCTCTGAGAAAGCTGTCAGCTGATTCATGGCAATCAGTTTATTTCAGGGAGAACAATATGTTGGGCAGTCCAAAATCGGTTATGAGTAACCGGCATCTCTCTGGACCATTAGTCGGCTGGTGCTCCCTTACACAGTACGTCATCGGCCGAACATGTCCATATTGGCAGGTTCAGACAACTTTAGTCTGTGTATGGGGGGGCCTTAAAGATTTAAGGCCACGTGTCACTAAGCAACATCGCTAGCAACATCGCTGCTGAGGCACGACTTTTGTGACGTAACAGCGATGTTGCTAGCGATGTTGCTGTGTGTGACATCCAGCAACAACCTGGCCCCTGCTGTGAAGTCGCCGGTTGTTGCTGAATGTCCTGGGCCATTTTTTAGTTGTTGCTCTCCCGCTGTGAAGCACACATCGCTGTGTGTGACAGCGACAGAGCAACAACTAAATGTGCAGGCAGCAGGAGCCGGCTTCTGCAGACGCTGGTAACCAATGTAAATATCGGGTAACCAAGAAGCCCTTTCCTTGGTTACCGATATTTTCCTTCGTTACCAGCGTCCGCCACTCTCAGCTGTCAGTGCCGGCTCCTGCTCCCTGCACAGATAGCCAGACTACACATCGGGTAATTAACCCGATGTGTACTCTGGCTAGGAGTGCAGGGAGCCAGCGCTAAGCGGTGTGCGCTGGTAACCAAGGTAAATATCGGGTTGGTTACCTGATATTTACCTTAGTTACCAAGCGCAGCATGCTTCCACGCGTCGCTGGGGGCTGGTCACTGGTTGCTGGTGAGATCTGCCTGTGTGACAGCTCACCAGCAACCCGTGTAGCGACGCTCCAGCGATCCCTGCCAGGTCAGTTTGCTGGGGGGATCGCTGGTGCGTCGCTTAGTGTGACGGTACCTTTAGTGAGGTGTGAACAAAACCATAGTCAGATATAGATCAACAGGTCTGTGTTCATTGTTCTCTCTGTCTCTTAACTGCATTTCAAAACACTTATCTGACTAAATGTCAGAAAAATCACATTATCCTTTGTAAACTCCATGTATATCACATAACTGTTTGGAGTGATTGTAATATTCTTTATGTATCTACAGAACCAAAAAATGCCAAAATGCGTCTGGCAGTGAAGTTTTTCCCACCTGACCCAGGTCAGCTGCAAGAAGAATATACAAGGTCAGCGGCCTGAAGGAGGAGTGAGATAGGCACCATATACATTATAGGATTACCGTATTTTTCGCTTTATAAGACGCACTTTTGTTCCCCCAAAATTTGGGGGACAGTAGGGGGTGCGTCTTATAAGCCGAATATACGGGGGAGGGTATATATATATATGTACACTGCAGGGTCCAGGGGAGGTGGGGGCAGCAGCTCTGGAGCACAGGGGAACGCTGCGGGCTGCAGCCTTTGATCTCCTGCACCCGCTCATATAATATGCACAGCCACTGTCCATCTCCAATGGTGCTGAAATCGCACGCAGTGACGGGCTGGGGAGCGGTGCATATTATATGAGCCTGCGTCCCACTGTGATGGTACATGCCCCCCCTGTGTTAGATTTGGCCCCCAGGCTGCTGCTCATTCTAAAATAAAAAAGCTTTACTTACCTTCTCCAGCGTTTCTCCCCGTCTCCCTGCTTCCACTGTGATCAGGCAGGCAGAGATCTCAGCCTGCTGTGCCGATCACATGACCGCACTGAGAACCAGGAAGTAAGGAAGAGAAGCACGGAGGGAGACAGGAGGGAGCTCAGCGCTGGAGGAGGTAAGGAAAGAGGGTTTTATTTTACTATGGGCAGCAGCAGGGGGGGTGATATCTAACACAGGGGGACTTGTGCGATCTATATAGGGGCCATGGGCAGCACTATGGGGGTGATATCTAACACAGGGGGACTTGTGCGATCTATAGGGGCTATGGGCAGCACTATGGGGGTGATATCTAACACAGGGGGAATTGTGCGATCTATAGGGGCCATGGGCAGCAGCAGGGGGGTGATATCTAACACAGGGGGACTTGTGCGATCTATATAGGGGCCATGGGCAGCACTATGGGGGTGATATCTAACACAGGGGGACTTGTGCAATCTATATAGGGGCCATGGGCAGCACTATGGGGGTGATATCTAACACAGGGGGACTTGTGCGATCTATAGGGGCCATGGGCAGCACTATGGGGGCGATATCTAACAGGGGGACTTGTGCGATCTATAGGGGCCACGGGCAGCACTATGGGGGCGATATCTCACACAGGGGGACTTGTGCGATCTATATAGGGGCCATGGGCAGCACTATGGGGGCGATATCTATCACAGGGGGACTTGTGCGATCTATAGGGGCCATGGGCAGCACTATGGGGGCGATATCTAACACAGAGGGACTTGTGTGATCTATATAGGGGCCATGGGCAGCACTATGGGGGCGATATCTAACACAGGGGGACTTGTGCGATCTATATAGGGGCCATGGACAGCACTATGGGGGCGATATCTAACACAGGGGAACGTGTGCAATCCATAGGGGACCATAGGCAGCACAGGGGAACATGTGCAATCCATAGGGGGCCATAGGCAGCACAGGGGAACGTGTGCAATCCATAGGGGACCATAGGCAGCACAGGGGAATGTATGCAATCCATAGGGGGGCCATAGGCAGCACAGGGGAATGTATGCAATCCATAGGGGGCCATAGGCAGCACAGGGGAACGTGTGCCATCACAAGGGGGCTATATTCAATATAAGGGGGCCATATCCAGATTAAGGGGGCTAATTTTAGGATGGGGGGCTATGAGGGACATATATCCTATATGATTTGTTGAGGGACACTGGCATTATAAGATGGACCCCATTTTACATTAAAAAAAAATAATTCTCTTTTCCTTCACCAAATTTGGGGGTGCGTCTTATAATCAGGTGCGTCTTATAAAGCGAAAAATACGGTATATGCTGATCTCTGTCCTATGTGCTTAGGTACCTGTTCGCCATGCAGATTAAGAGGGACCTTGCGGAGGAGAGACTGGTGTGTAGTGATAACACCACCGCACTTCTAGTATCCCTGCTATTGCAGTGTAAGTATTTCATGGTCATGTACTTGCAGTCAATGCACCATTGTTTCTTTGTCGCTCCTAATTGGGAGACCCAGACAATTGGGTGTATAGCTACTGCCTCCGGAGGCCACACAAAGTATTACACTTAAAAGTGTAAGGCCCCTCCCCTTCTGGCTATACACCCCCCCGTGGGATCACGGGTTCCTCAGTTTTATGCTTTGTGCGAAGGAGGTCAGACATCCACGCATAGCTCCACTGTTTAGTCAGCAGCAGCTGCTGACTGTCGGATGGAAGAAAAGAGGGCCCATACTAGGGCCCCCAGCATGCTCCCTTCTCACCCCACTTTCTGTCGGCGGTGTTTGTTAAGGTTGAGGTACCCATTGCGGGTACGGAGGCTGGAGCCCACATGCTGATTCCTTCCCCATCCCCATTAGGGCTCTGGGTGAAGTGGGACTTTACCGGTCTCCAGGCACAGAGACCGTGCTCCATCCACAGCCCCTGGAAGATCTGCTGGATTTGGAGCTGAGTTTCCTCAGGGCAGGGCCCTGCTTCATCAAGGTACTCCGTGTCCCCGTGCATACCGCGCGCACACTGCAGCATTGCTGGGTGTGTTAGTGCGCCGGGGTTAACAGCGCTGCTGCGCTTGTGCCATTCCTCACTACAGCTCCGCTGAGTGAGTAGACTTAGTACGAACGGCCGAGCCGGCCGCTGGGGTCAGTGTTCACTGCGACGCGGCTGGGATTTGTGGTGCGCCGGGGACTTCCGCGCTGGCCGTGCATATATGACGGCCGCGCTTATTACTACAGTCCCCGGCTTTTGCGGCCTAGTTCGGTTCGTTCCCGCCCCCAGACCTGCCAGTCAGGGGGAGGGCGGGACGCTGTACAGACCATCAGCGCTGAGGGCTGGAGTCTGCTTTACATACTCCAGCCCTCACACTAGGCACAGTGGGACGCAGTTTCCCGCACTTTTGTTTGTGGCACGCCCACAGTCCGCCCCTCTTCACAGAACGCCGGCAGCCATTCCTGTCTGCACGCTGAGCTGCAGAGGGGAGACGGGGAGACCCAGACACGGGATTCTACGACCTCACACCCGCTTTTCAGCGGGCGGTAAGCAGCCCTCAAGGGCTCACCCCCACTTGTGCCGTAGTGTACTTTGTATTTTGTGCTTGCAATACATTGCACTGTACGGTCGCTGGTGATTCTCTGCTATATACCCTCCTAGATTACTCAAGGAGACAACAGCATGTCGTCCGCAAAAAACAAGGGTGCCAAGGCACAGACTTTATATGCTGCTTGTACCGCATGTGGGGCTGCTCTACCGGCAGGTTCCACTGACCCCCATTGTGTGCAGTGCTCGGCCCCTGTGGCAATTGCTCGGCCGGGGCCTCTGCTAGAGGTGACCCACGGAGAACCACCTGTGAATGCTGTCCAGGTGACAGGGACGGAGTTTGCAGCTTTTGCTGACAGATTGTCTATGACTATGTCTAAAATTCTTGAAACATTGCAGTCTAGACCAGTAACTGAGACCATGGGCACTGTTGAATCATTGCCCCCTAGTCCCCCTCAGCTGGAATACTTCCAAGCTCCGGGGGTGTCACACGCACCCCAGGGTGACGGCTCTGACTCGGACGACAGTCCCAGACAACCTAAGCGGGCTCGCTATGAGCGGCCCTCAACTTCCTCACATTGGTCAGGGTCCCAGCGGGACGACTCTATGGGTGATGAGGCGGATGTAACTGATCAGGATTCTGATCCTAGGGCCGCTCTCAATCTGGATACACCTGATGGTGACGCCATAGTGAATGATCTTATAGCGTCCATCAATAAGATGTTAGATATTTCTCCACCAGCTCCTCCTGCGGAGGAGTCAGCTTCACAGCAGGAGAAATTCCATTTCAGGTATCCCAAGCGTAAATTAAGCACTTTTCTGGACCACTCTGACTTTAGAGACGCAATCCAGAAACACCACGCTTATCCAGATAAGCGTTTCTCCAAACGGCTTAAAGATACACGCTATCCTTTTCCCCCTGACGTGGTTAAGGGCTGGACACAGTGTCCCAAGGTGGACCCTCCAATCTCCAGGCTTGCAGCTAGATCTTTAGTTGCAGTAGAAGATGGGGCGGCGCTTAAAGATGCCACTGACAGACAGATGGAGCTCTGGTTGAAATCCATCTATGAAGCTATTGGAGCGTCGTTGGCGCCAGCATTCGCAGCCGTATGGGCACTCCAAGCTATTTCAGCTGGGCTTACACAGGTCGACACGGTCACACGTACATCTGCTCCGCAGGTGGCACCATTGACCTCTCAAATGTCTGCATTCGCGTCTTACGCGATTAATGCTGTCCTAGACTCTACGAGCCGTACGGCGGTGGCGTCAGCCAACTCCGTGGTTTTACGCAGAGCCCTGTGGTTGAGAGAATGGAAGGCAGATTCTGCTTCCAAGAAGTGCTTAACAAGTTTGCCTTTTTCTCGTGACCGATTGTTTGGTGAGCGTTTGGATGAAATCATTAAACACTCCAAGGGTAAGGATTCATCCTTACCTCAACCCAGACAAAACAAACCCCAACAGAGGAGGGGACAGTCTGGTTTTCGGCCCTTTCGAGGCTCAGGCAGGTCCCAATTCTCTTCGTCCAAAAGGACTCAAAAGGATCAGAGGGGCTCAGATTCTTGGCGGACTCAATCACGCCCAAAAAAGACAGCCGGAAGAACCGTTACCAAGACGGCTTCCTCATGACTTTCAGCCTCCTCTCTCCGCATCCTCGGTCGGTGGCAGGCTCTCCCGCTTTGGCGACATTTGGCTGTCACAGGTCAAAGACCGTTGGGTGAGAGACATTCTGTCTCACGGGTACAGGATAGAGTTCAGCTCTCGTCCTCCAACTCGCTTCTTCAGAACTTCTCCTCCGCCCGACCGAGCCGATGCTCTGCTGCAAGCGGTGTCCGCTCTAAAGGCGGAAGGAGTGGTGACTTCCGTTCCTCTTCAGGAACAAGGTCACGGTTTTTACTCCAATTTGTTTGTGGTGCCAAAGAAGGACGGGTCGTTCCGTCCCGTCCTGGATCTAAAGCTGCTCAACAAACACGTAAAAACCAGGAGGTTCCGGATGGAATCTCTCCGCTCCGTTATCGCCTCAATGTCTCAAGGAGATTTCCTAGCATCAATAGACATCAAGGATGCTTATCTCCACGTGCCGATTGCGCCAGAGCATCAGCGTTTTCTACGCTTCGTTATAGGAAGCGAACACCTGCAGTTCGTAGCTCTACCTTTCGGGCTGGCGACAGCCCCTCGGGTCTTCACCAAGGTCATGGCAGCAGTAGTAGCAGTCCTGCACTCGCAAGGTCACTCTGTGATCCCGTATTTGGACGATCTACTTATCAAGGCACCCTCTCAAGAGGCATGCCAACACAGCCTAAACGTGGCACTGAAGACTCTCCAGAGTTTCGGGTGGATTATCAACTTTTCAAAGTCAAATCTAACCCCGACCCAATCACTAACATATCTTGGCATGGAGTTTCATACTCTCTCAGCGATAGTGAAACTTCCACGGGACAAACAGTGCTCGCTTCAGACAGGGGTGCAATCTCTCCTTCAGGACCAGTCGCACCCCTTGAGGCGCCTCATGCACTTCCTAGGAAAGATGGTAGCAGCAATAGAAGCAGTCCCTTTCGCGCAGTTTCATCTGCGTCCACTACAATGGGACATTCTCCGCCAATGGGACGGGAAGTCGACGTCCCTCGACAGGGATGTCTCCCTTTCTCAGACAGCCAAGGACTCTCTCCGGTGGTGGCTTCTTCCCACCTCATTGTCAAAAGGAAAGTCGTTCCTACCCCCATCCTGGGCGGTGGTCACGACAGATGCGAGCCTATCGGGGTGGGGAGCAGTGTTTCTCCACCACAGGGCTCAGGGTACGTGGACTCGGAAAGAGTCCACCCTTCAGATCAATGTTCTGGAAATCAGAGCAGTCTATCTTGCCCTACAAGCCTTCCAACAGTGGCTAGAAGGCAAGCAGATCCGAATTCAGTCGGACAACTCCACAGCGGTGGCATACATCAACCACCAAGGGGGTACACGCAGTCGGCAAGCCTTCCAGGAAGTCAGGCGGATTCTGACGTGGGTGGAAGACACGGCATCCACCATATCCGCAGTTCACATACCAGGCGTGGAAAACTGGGAAGCAGACTTCCTCAGTCGCCAGGGGATGGACGCAGGGGAATGGTCCCTTCACCCGGACGTGTTTCAGGAGATCTGTCGCCGCTGGGGGATGCCGGACGTCGACCTGATGGCGTCACGGCACAACAACAAGGTCCCGGTTTTCATGGCACGGTCTCACGATCACCGAGCTCTGGCGGCAGACGCCTTAGTTCAAGATTGGTCGCAATTCCATCTACCTTATGTGTTCCCACCTCTGGCATTGTTGCCCAGAGTTCTCCGCAAAATCAGGTCCGACTGCCGCCGCGCCATTCTCGTCGCTCCAGACTGGCCAAGGAGGTTGTGGTACCCGGATCTGTGGCACCTCACGGTAGGCCAACCGTGGGCACTGCCAGACCGGCCAGACTTGCTGTCTCAAGGGCCGTTTTTCCATCTGAATTCTGCGGCCCTGAACCTGACTGTGTGGCCATTGAATCCTGGATCCTAGCGGCCTCAGGTTTATCTCATGAAGTGGTTGCCACCATGAGACAGGCTAGGAAACCATCCTCCGCCAAGATCTACCACAGGACGTGGAAGATATTCCTATCTTGGTGCTCTGCTCAGGGAGTTTCTCCCTGGCCATTTGCATTGCCTGTTTTTCTTTCCTTCCTGCAGTCTGGGTTGGAAAAAGGTTTGTCGCTCAGCTCCCTTAAAGGTCAAGTCTCCGCGCTATCTGTATTTTTTCAGAAACGCCTGGCGCGACTTCCTCAGGTACGCACGTTCCTGCAAGGGGTTTGTCATATCGTCCCCCCTTACAAGCGGCCATTGGAGCCCTGGGATCTGAACAAGGTTCTAATTGCTCTCCAGAAGCCGCCTTTCGAGCCTATGAAGGAGGTTTCCCTTTCTCGTCTTTCACAGAAAGTGGTCTTTCTAGTGGCGGTCACGTCTCTTCGGAGAGTGTCCGAGCTGGCGGCGTTATCATGCAGATCTCCCTTCCTGGTGTTTCACCAGGACAAGGTAGTTCTGCGTCCAATTCCAGAATTTCTTCCCAAGGTGGTATCTTCCTTTCATCTCAATCAAGATATCACTTTACCGTCTTTGTGTCCGCATCCAGTCCACCAATTTGAAAAGGGTTTGCATTTATTGGATCTGGTCAGAGCACTCAGGATCTACATTTCCCGCACGGCGCCTCTGCGCCGCTCGGATGCACTCTTTGTCCTTGTCGCTGGTCAGCGTAAAGGGTCGCAAGCTTCCAAATCCACCCTTGCGCGGTGGATCAAGGAACCAATTCTTCACACCTACCGTTCTGCTGGGCTTCCGATTCCATCAGGACTGAAGGCCCATTCTACCAGAGCCGTGGGTGCGTCCTGGGCATTACGGCACCAGGCTACGGCTCAGCAGGTGTGCCAGGCGGCTACCTGGTCGAGTCTGCACACTTTCACCAAGCATTATCAGGTGCATACCTACGCTTCGGCGGATGCCGGCCTAGGTAGACAAGTCCTGCAGGCGGCGGTGGCCCACCTGTAGGAAAGGGCTGCTTGACGGCCCTATCACGAGGTATTCTTTTACCCACCCAGGGACTGCTTTTGGACGTCCCAATTGTCTGGGTCTCCCAATTAGGAGCGACAAAGAAGAAGGGAATTTTGTTTACTTACCGTAAATTCCTTTTCTTCTAGCTCCAATTGGGAGACCCAGCACCCGCCCTGTTTTCTTAGGGAGTTTGTTTTTTCGGGTGCACATGTTGTCCATGTTGAAGAGTTCAGTTCTCCGAGGTTGTTCCTCGGATTGAATTTGTCTTTAAAACAGTTATTGGCTTTCCTCCTTCTTGCTTTTGCACTAAAACTGAGGAACCCGTGATCCCACGGGGGGGTGTATAGCCAGAAGGGGAGGGGCCTTACACTTTTAAGTGTAATACTTTGTGTGGCCTCCGGAGGCAGTAGCTATACACCCAATTGTCTGGGTCTCCCAATTGGAGCTAGAAGAAAAGGAATTTACGGTAAGTAAACAAAATTCCCTTCTTTCCTAGAAAGGTTCTGTTTATTTAGTTACTGATAATTATTTTTACATTTCCTTGTCAAGTTTGTCCATTGTGTCCTCTTATAGTATAATATGGTGTTTATTCCTAATAATCTCCTTCTTGAGAATAAATGGGTAGGGGGAAAATACTTTTGCATGGAAAGTAAATTTCTTTCTGTCCTTCATAGCTGAAGTTGGTGATTGCGATTCGAAGGTGGACCTGGAGCATCTGAGGAGCACACAGTACCTACAGCGTCAGTATAGTCTCGAGGGGCGTATATTCGAGTGTCATCGGCAGCACCTGTGAGTCACTAATGTCACAAATCATCTATATTTCAGTCACTTTTTTTTATTGCAATGATTTTTTTTTATTTTTATGAATTGAGGTATTAACGTTTGTATGTTTTCATCATCCCCTGCAGTGGTATGTCTCCCGCCGATGCAGATTTTCAGATCCTTGAGATTTCTAGACGACTTGAATTGTATGGGACCCGTTTTCATCTCGCATCTGACCGAGAAGGTGCCAAAATTAATTTGTCAGTGTCGCACATGGGAGTGTTAGTTTTTCAGGTACGGGACATTCATTGGCAAGCATAAACTGCAGATGTGTGTTTTTTTTTTGTTAAAGAGAACAAACACCAGGATTTTGCAATATGAGGTAAAAGCAGTGTCATACTGGCACTAAGATGCTGAATCCAGACATACCTTTTATAGAAAGATCCGATGCTTGGTTGATGAAATATCTTTAATCAAAGTTGCAGAAATGCCCTGCTGCTCACGTTTATTTTTCCTCCGGCGTCCTCCTGGCTTGCCCTCTTTTTTTTTTTATATTTGAATATCGCGCCCCAATTGCTGTTGTTGGTGGCATGCACACATTGCCAAGTATTATGCCTTCATTAAAATTGCGCCAGAGTCCGCGCAATCACGTACCGCGTGGTGAAGACTGAGTGGCAGGGGCAAATGTGCAGATGTAAAAAAAAAAAAAAATCTGTACACATGCCGATGCCTCCCAGTCTTCACCGCAGTGTCTTCAGTAGAATGGCGCAGGAGATTGCGGTACGTGCATGTGCAGACTCCGGTACAATTTTAATGAAGACATAATTACTATGGCAATGCGCACGCGCTGCCAACAACAGCAATGGTGACGCGGTGCGATATTCAAATAAAGAAAAGGGAGCAAGCCAGAGGACACCGGAGGAGGCATAAACGCTGAGGGCCTGACCCACAAAGGGTTGCCCCTGCTGCACATATCGATCAAAGGGCAGTATTTTTCTGCAACTCTGATTTAAAGATATTTTTGCAACCAAGCATCGTATCTTTCTACAATATGTATGCCTGCATTCAGCATTTTAGTGCCAACGTGGCACTGCCTTTCATTCATATCGCAAAATCCTGGTGGGTAGTTCATTTTAAAAAGGACCTTTCACTTGATTTTCTCTCCTTCAATTGGCGCTGTTTCTCTGATTATGGAACTTTTTTTTTTTTTTGTACCCCTCTATTCCAAAGTTTTGGGGTTTTTTGGTGATTGTGCAGATTTTCCCTTCAACCAATCGGGCATATACCAGAGAACGTCTTGTGGGCATTTGCTTGTTCTCCTCTGACGCTGGCCAATCATAACATGACCACACCCACAGAGAGGTTCTGCGGCATACGCCCAGTTCATTGAACGGAAAATATGCTTTTTTATAACCGGGGGTATAACTTTGGGACAAAGGGGCACAGAAATAAGAGCAACTGTTTCAGAAACTGTCTAATAGCAGCATTTGGAGGAAGTACTTAGCTTAAATAAGAAAAAAATCCAGCAAAAGGCCCTCTTGGAGATCTTGTGAACCATTTATTGATATCCAGGGACATGCTATGAGTGCACCTAATACATTAAGGGTTAATTTCACTGTAGATGTTGTGAGGTAGCGTCGTCGGCTGCGCTGCAGAAGACACGGGATCCAGGCACCAAGGTTCACAGCACACGGTTTATTCCAAAGAAAAAGTCCACAATAGTACATATGTGCCTTTCCGGCAGAGAACTCAGGGAGATGTGATCACTCCCTCACACCCGGCACACCTGCCCTTGTTCCTGAATCTATTTAACCCTTCCTTCAGCCTGTAGGGAAACAGCATTAACCCTATAGTGGATTATCATGGAGTGAGCACAACCGGGGCGAGACATACCGGCCGTCATAGATAACCCCGGTCACAGTCTCACATACCCCCCCCCTCAGGTCAAGCGTGCGGGGTTTAACTCCTGCCATCAAACACGGGCCGCGGGACAAGGCATCGGCGTTGCCCTGCAACCTACCGGCCCGGTGTTCAACCGTAAACCGGAAGTTCTGCAGAGAAAGGAACCACCGGGTAACCCGGGCATTCCGTTCCTTGGCGGACCTCATCCAGACCAGTGGAGAGTGATCCGTCACCAAGCGAAACTGACGTCCCAGCAGGTAATAGCGTAGGGACTCCAAGGCCCACTTGATCGCCAGGCACTCCTTCTCCACTACGCTATAATTCCGCTCGGGAGGGGTGAGCTTCCTACTCAAGAAGGTGACGGGGTGTTCCTCCCCCTGAACCACCTGAGACAGCACTGCCCCCAGGCCGACCTCCGAGGCGTCAGTCTGTACAATGAACTCCTTCCGGAAATCAGGGTTGACCAGAACGGGCTGTCCGCACAGGACCTCCTTCAGGGCCCGGAAGGAGTCCTCGGCCTGCGGAGTCCAGCGCACCATGACGGACTTCTTGCCTTTGAGAAGGTCCGTCAAGGGGGCTGATAGTCCCGCAAAATCTTTTACAAACCTCCTGTAGTACCCCACGATACCCAGGAAGGCCCTAACCTGCTTCGTGGTCAGGGGTCTAGGCCACTTCTGGATCGCCTCGACCTTGTTAATTTGGGGCTTAATCACTCCTTGGCCTATCACGTAGCCCAAGTAGCGGGCTTCCGTGAGTCCCAATGCACATTTCTTGGGATTGGCTGTCAATCCGGCTGTTCGAAGCGCATCCACCACCGCTTGTACCTGTTCCAAGTGAGTCTGCCAATCAGAGCTGTAAATAATGATGTCATCCAGGTACGCTGATGCATACGCCTGGTGGGGTTCCAGCACTAAGTCCATCAACCTCTGGAACGTGGCCGGAGCGCCATGTAACCCAAAAGGCAAGACAACATAGTGGAAGAGACCCTCCGGCGTAACAAAAGCGGTTTTCTCCTTGGCGGACTCCGTTAGTGGCACCTGCCAGTACCCCTTGGTCAGGTCGAGCGTGGTAAAATATCGCGCCTGTCCCAGCCTATCAATCAGCTCATCCACCCGGGGCATGGGGTAGAGATCAAACTTGGATATTTCGTTCAATCTCCTAAAGTCATTGCAGAACCTTAAGGAGCCATCGGGTTTTGGTATTAGGACAATCGGACTAGCCCATTCACTCCGGGATTTTTCGATGACCCCCAGGCGTAACATTGTCTTTACTTCCTCCGATATGGCTTGTCGTCGAGCCTCCGGTACTCGGTATGACTTCAGGCGTACCTTCAGGTGGGGCTCGGTGACAATATCATGTCGTATCAGACTGGTCCTACCGGGCAGCTCGGAGAAGACATCGGGGTTCTGCTGAACCAACCGTCTGGCCTCTCGCCTCTGTGTCTTGGTGAGGGCTTCTCCAATCCTTACTTCCGGTTCGTCCTCTCCGGAGGTCGCTGGAGCCGGATGTGAACGACCCGAAGAGGAGGGAGGTGGGGAAAAAACAGCCATCAGGCTTTCCCGTTCCTGCCAAGGTTTTAATAGGTTGACATGGTATATTTGTTCAGGTTTCCGCCTACCGGGCTGCAATACTTTATAGTTAACCACCCCGACTCTTTCCTTTATCTCGTAGGGGCCTTGCCACTGAGCCAGGAATTTACTCTCCGCCGTGGGAATCAATACCAACACCCGATCCCCGGGTTTAAAGGTCCGCACGGTGGCTTGTCTATTGTAGCGGCCGCTTTGTGCGGCCTGAGCCTCCTGTAAATGCTCCTTCACAATTGGCATGACCGCGCTTATGCGGTTCTGCATACCCAAAATGTGTTCAATCACACTTTTATGGGGGGTGGGCTCCTGCTCCCAGGTTTCTTTTGCCAGGTCCAACAATCCCCGGGGATGTCGCCCGTATAACAATTCAAAAGGCGAAAACCCCGTGGATGCCTGTGGCACCTCTCGGATGGCAAACATCAAATAGGGAAGCATCATATCCCAGTCTTTCCCGTCTTTTGAAATCACCCTTCTTAGCATGGTTTTCAGGGTTTTATTGAATCGTTCCACTAAACCATCCGTCTGAGGATGATACACAGACGTACGCAACTGCTTGATCTGGAGTAGCCGGCATAGCTCTTTGGTCACTTTAGACATGAATGGGGTCCCCTGATCCGTAAGGATCTCCTTGGGCAACCCCACCCGGCAGAACACAGCAAACAACTCCCGAGCTATAAGCTTTGCTGCAGTATGTCTGAGAGGTATCGCCTCTGGATACCGGGTGGCATAGTCAACGATCACTAGGATATGCTGGTGCCCTCGAGCAGACTTTACGAGGGGCCCCACCAGATCCATCCCTATCCGTTCAAAAGGGACTTCTATAATGGGTAACGGTACCAACGGACTGCGAAAGTGGGTCAGGGGTGCGGTAAGCTGACACTCCGGGCAGGTTTCGCAGAACCGTTTTACCTCCCCAAAGACCCCGGGCCAATAGAACCTTTGCAATATTCGCTCCTGCGTTTTCTTGACCCCTAGGTGACCACTCATCAGGTGTTTATGAGCTAAGTCGAGGACCCGCCGGCGATACGGCTGGGGCACCACCAACTGCTCTACCCCCACGCCCCGTATTTCATCTACCCGGTATAGTAAATCCTGCTTAAGAGCGAAATGGGGGTATCTTACCTGGGCACCAGGCAGCTGTGCCACCCCGTCAACTACTGTCACCCGACTCCGGGCATGTATTAATGTAGGGTCCTGGAGTTGGGCTGTCCCAAACGTATCCGGGGACGCCTCCAACTCCGGGATGGGCTCGACCGTCTCAGCCTCTCCTGCCAATACCTCTAGGGGCGACCTATCAGGTTCACATCCTGTCCCTATCATGGGGACCCCTACGGCAGGCGTCCCGGATTCAGGATTGTAGGGCTCAGGTCCCGGACTGACCAATATCTGAGGGGACTTAGGAGGTCCCTTCCATAAAGTCCAAAAATAGGGCAGATCCCTTCCTAGGATCACATCATAGGGAAGAGTATTAATAAGTCCCACCTCATGTTGCACCTGACCGCAAGGTGCTGTGATGGTGACTATCCCCGTTTGATAGTCTCGGCGGTCCCCATGTATGCAAACCACCCCCACGGTACGTCCTGTGGCCTTTACTTTAGCCCTTAGGGTTGATCGCACAAGGGTCACTAAGCTTCCGGAATCCAACAATCCTGTAACCGGACATCCATTCACCTGAATTTGGCACAAGTGGGGCTCAGTCTCTGGGTAGACCAGGTCAGCGGTACACACCACCTGAGCATACATTGAACCCCGCCGGGTAACCCCACAATCCATGGGCTCCGTGGTGAGTGGACACTGGGCTTCCATATGTCCCACCCGCTGGCACCGCCAACATCTAATAGGGAAGGACACCCCCTTGACGAGTTGTCGTTTAGGGTACATAGTTTTCCGGACCTCAGGGACGGAGGGTGCGGCTTCAGACGGGACGGTAGCGGACTCCCGCACCGGTGTCAGTGGTGGGTCCTTGGCCCTGGGCTTGGAGGGGCCGGACCGACGGGCGGTACGCAAAGTCTCAGTGTCCCGTATCAAGTCCTGCGTAGCCACATGCCGCTCTACCAGGGACACTAATTGGTCCAGGGTACTCGGGTCACCCTGTCCGACCCACCGTTGAATGGTGACGGGTAAAGTGCGCACAAAACGATCCACTACTACCCTTTCCACCATCTGCGCCGGGCTCAGAGTGTCAGGCTGCAACCACTTTTTTACAAGATGTAACAAGTCATAGGCCTGGGAGCGTACGGGTTTGGCTTCCTCATAGAACCACTGATTTACCCGCTGAGCCCGTACATAGGTATTCACCCCCAACCGAGCCAGTATTTCGGCTTTCAGGGTCACATAGTCAATGGCGTCCTCGGTACAGAGGTCCAGGTAT
The DNA here is from genome assembly GCF_048569485.1 of Anomaloglossus baeobatrachus. Classification (NCBI taxonomy): domain Eukaryota; kingdom Metazoa; phylum Chordata; class Amphibia; order Anura; family Aromobatidae; genus Anomaloglossus; species Anomaloglossus baeobatrachus. The sequence goes on along the minus strand of NC_134355.1, from coordinate 559,535,499 downwards.
GCTTTTTGGGGTTCCCCCGTCAGATAGGGTGACAATACCTCAGCCCACTGCGGGGTCGGCAGCTTTTCCCGTTCGGCCACCCGTTCAAACACCGCCAGGAACGCTTCCACATCATCCCCCGGGGTCATCTTTTGTAATGCTTGTCTCACCGCTTTCCGGACGCTGCCGTCGTCACCCGGTCCCGGGGTTGTTGCTGCCGGTCCGGCACGGATCGACTTGGCCAGGAGAACCATCTGTTCTTGGTGCCTTTTTTCCTGCAATTGCAAGGATTGCTGCTGACGTGCATTGGCCTGATCCATCTGTTCTTGGAATTTTTTTTCCTGCACTTGCAAGGATTGGAGCAGGTGTGCATTGGTCTGTTGCTGCTGTGCATTAGCCTGTTGCTGCTGTGCATTAGCCTGAGCCAAATGCTTTATTATGTCCTCCATGGCGTCGCCGGGTTTGGGCTGTAGTATAGCCGCTCGAATCCAGGACATGCGCAGCTGGGTCACCAGGGATGGATGCTACACCTCACCGGCTGTCATGCCCGCATTCTCCACCATATGTGAGGTAGCGTCGTCGGCTGCGCTGCAGAAGACACGGGATCCAGGCACCAAGGTTCACAGCACACGGTTTATTCCAAAGAAAAAGTCCGCAATAGTACATATGTGCCTTTCCGGCAGAGAACTCAGGGAGATGTGATCACTCCCTCACACCCGGCACACCTGCCCTTGTTCCTGAATCTATTTAACCCTTCCTTCAGCCTGTAGGGAAACAGCATTAACCCTATAGTGGATTATCATGGAGTGAGCACAACCGGGGCGAGACATACCGGCCGTCATAGATAACCCCGGTCACAGTCTCACAATGTTTATGGCATATGCACATTTTGGGAGCTTCATCTATTTACAAAAAGCAGACCCCTTTTCCTGACCTAGTTGTCCACTAGACAGTCAGTGATGAGGTGACCCTAGCGGTTAGCATAACTTTCTAAGATGTAAATGAAGAGCGCCACCGGAGCGCGGTAACCTCACTGGATAGAAGCTCGGATTTGTAGTGTCTTACAGACCTATATGGCACACCCTCTGGATGTGCGCTAAATGTTTGCTTGAAGAGCTATTTTTCACCCTACTATAAGGGTGGGTTCACATTTATTAGTTATATATGGCCATTTCTTTTTATTTATTGTTGTCTTGAGTTGATCACATGGTTGACGTCCATATCCTATCAAAAGAACCTTGCATGCTTAATTTCTGCATCTGACAACTGATGGCACTGGACACCATGCCCATGCAATCCCAATTTCTCAGAATGCACCATGCCTGACTGGATATAAGCTTAGAGCATCTGAAAGGAGGCATGAGCATGTTTATTTTGGTAGGGAGGGGAAATGAGTCTATTGCCAGAGGCATCAAGTATCTCCAAGGCTAACAAAAAATGGAGGAAATCACCAAGTTGGCTAACATTGACATAACGGAAGCTGCATTGTGTTTTGCTTTTTATTTCCGCATATAATGGCTTAAAGTATTTTTTAAAAATCCTATGAAACTCACCTGGATATGAGTTAGGCATTGTGCGCACGTTGCGTTTTTTCACGCGTTAACGCTGCATTTTAAACTGCAGCGCTTCAGTGCCAAATTGCATGCGTTCTGCTTCCCCAGCAAAGTCTATGAGAAGTCCGAAAATTCAATGCGCACACTGCTTTTTTTAAACGCAGCGTTTTTGATGCCAAAAATCGATGCGGGAAAAAAAAAGCAGCATGTCACTTCTTTTGTGCGTTGTAGCTACGTTCTCCACCCATTGAAATCAATGATGTGGGTCAAAACGCAACCAAAATGCACTTGGACTGCATTTTTGTTGCGTTTCGCATGCTTTTTTCACAAACAAAACGCAGGTCTTTCCGTCTCTCTCTGTCGATGTCGGTCAATCTCTCTCTGTCTGTCAGTCAGTTTCTTTCTCTGTCAGTTGGTCGCTCTGTCTCTCTCTCTCTCTGTCTGTCGGTCTCTCCCTCTCTCTTTCATACTCACCGGTCACCGGCGCGGCGCTGCACGGCTGTCACAAAGCTCCAGCGGCTTTTCCTCTTTTGTAAATGCCGGCCGCTCATTATTCCATCTTGTATTTCCTGCTTTCCCCACCCACCGGCACTTATGATTGGTTGCAGTCAGACACTCCCCCCCCCCCCCCCCCCCCCACGCTGAGTGAAAGCTGTCTCACTGCAACCAATTACAGCTGCCGGTGGGCGGGTCTATATCGTGCAGTAAAATAAATAATTTAAAAAAAACGACGTGTGGTCTCCCCCTAATTTTGATACCAGCGAAGGTAAAGCCACACGGCTGAAGTCTGGTATTCTCAGGATAGGGAGTTCCACGTTATGGGGAGCCCCCCAGCTTAACAATATCAGCCAGCAGCCGCCCGGAATTGCCGCATCCATTAGATGCGACAGTCCTGGGATTCTACCCGGCTCATCCCGAATTGCCCTGGTGTGGTGGCAAGCGGGATAATAAGGAGTTAATGGCAGCCCATAGCTGCCACTAAGTCCTAGGTTAATCATGGCAGGCATCTCCCCGAAATACCTTACATGATTAACCTGTAAGTTAAGGAAAATAAACACACACATCCAAAAAATCCTTTAATTGGAATAAAAGACAAAAAACACCCTCTTTCACCACTTTATTAATACCCAAACACCCCTCCAGGTCCAACGTAATCCACACGAGGTCCCACGACGCTTTCAGCTCTGCTACATGAAGCTGACAGGAGCGGCCACAGACCATGACCGCTCTGTCAGCTCCACGCAGCAACTGAAGTGAGACGCGCGATCAGCGATGACGTCACTCAGGTTACCCGCAACCACAGCTCTCAGGTGGAGGACTCCAGCTCTGGCCGCGGGTAACCTGAGTGACGTCACCGCTGATCGTGCTGCTCACTTCAGTCACTCAGGGGATTTGCGGTCACCAGTGAGTCCTTCACCTGTGATCGCAAATCAGGCCGCAGCGCACAGACAGAGCCGCGGGATGACAATGAAGTTGTGTGAAGTTCACTCTGTCTGTGTCTGCTGTCAGCAAGCATGTAGCAGAGCGAATTGCCGTGGGACCGCACTGTCAAAAATGAATGCAAAATGCATGCGTTTTGGATGCATTTTTTTTTTTCACAAACGCAGTGTTTACAGTTGTCCAGTCTGCCAGAGGGTGCATTTTTTTCTGCACTTGACAGAGCGCAGCATGCGCACATACCCTTATGAGTACAACTATTATAATCTGCTGCTTGTGGCTTTGTTTTTTTTTACCGTATAATCACAGTACTGGATGCCTTTTATCCACCACAATACTCATGTGCTGCTCATCCTCTTATCACACAGGGTAACACAAAAATTAATACATTCAACTGGTCAAAGATCCGTAAGCTGAGCTTTAAGAGACGTCGCTTCCTTATAAAGTTACACCCAGAAGTTCATGTAAGTGTTATTATTTTGCTGTGGGGAAACATGGGGATTAGGAAGGGGTTGTCTGAGTAGTGGACAACCCCTTTAAAGAGAACGTGACATGTCTTCTTTTTTTTTTTTTTTTTTTTATATATAATAAACTGCCCCCAATGTGTTTTAAATGATAAAATGTGCATCACTAACATGGTTTAAAAAACAAAGACCTTATATGCTTAGGTGAATGCGGTAAATACTTTAGGTTTCAGTCATTGTGGCGGCACTCTTGCTGGGATCAGTCACTGTTACTCAATTTCAGGCATGATTCATTTTTTAACTTAGTCACGCCCCCAGCATTGTAATTGATTACACCACTGATCCTTCAATATCACTTCTCTGCTGAGCTCCCCCCATTAGTCACATGATCGTGACATCAACACAGGTCCTGCACAACCAATTTTCTTCTGCTGATTACCACAGGTCCTTCACTATCACTTCTCTGCTGAGCTCCGCTTTGGTAACCTAATCCACACAGGTCCTTCACCACCACTCTTCCAATGTTTCAGAGCTCAGCATTAGAGAAGTGATGGTGAAGAACCTGTGCTGATGTCACCGATCATGTGAACATAATGAGCTGAACTCAGTAGAGAAGTGATGTTGAAGGACCTGTGGTGCAATCAATTGCATTGCTGAGGGCGTGATTAAAGCGCACCAATCGCCAGGATTTTCGTATATAACCTAAATCCAGTGCTATTCTGGCACTATCAGGCTGATTCTATACATACCTGTAGTGGTCAGCTCGGATGTGTAGGTTTTGAAATCCAAAAAAGTAAAGTTTATAAAATGAGCTGCTTGTTGAGTGACAGTTGCACTGGAGCAGATCATATATTCATAGTTATCCCCTCCCTCTGTTACAATTAGCATAAGCATTATACAAACTATTCACTATGTCTGTGGAAAGACCTGTGGTGAGGTCATAGCCATGTGACCAGAAAGGGGCAGGGCCACAGCCACCAAAGCTGGATACCTTTTGACATATTGTGTCACTTCTTAACTAACCAGATCTTTTTTTTTTTTTTTTTAATTTTTGCAAGTGTTACTTGCTTGAAGTTGCATCAGAAGTAACGTATGCAATGTTGACAGTTTTCCTATTTCTCCACCACCGTTTTCTCCCTATCACCAGGGCCCTTACCAAGATGCCCTTGAATTTCTCCTTCCCAGTCGGGATATGTGTAAAAGATTTTGGAAAATCTGTGTAGAGTATCACAGCTTCTTCCGTCTCCAGGATCAGCCAAAACCCAAATCTAAGCCGGTTCTTTTGAGCCGTGGCTCTTCTTTTCGGTACAGGTAAGAAGTTGTTCTCCATCTTTATGTGAAATGATCTTCTTTTTGGCTGTGAATTGATATTATCCTAAAATAATTTTTTGCGGTGGACCATCCTAACCCTCTCCAAGGAATATCAGACGTGATAGAAACTGAAGTTCATGTGATGGGTCAGCCGTATTACCCTAGATGTCACAGCCCCATTTTAGTAGTCAACAAAATACTTGCATATAGAGGTCCATGAAACAACTACAACATCCAAATTCTCTATGGTTTTATTACACCATGTTTTGATTGGTATAGTTTTTGAGACTTTTTTTCAGTAAATAGTTCAGTATATTAGAAACTCTAACTTGTTGCACCTATAATATGGAGTATAATTTGTATCATTTTTATTTCATCCATCACCCATAGAAGGCAACCCTAACTATAGAAGATGCCATGGAAAGGTCTCATTGTTGAAAATTTTCTTGTGTCGCACCTACTCTGTTATACACTGTCATGCATTGGTTGTGAATTGTATCGCAATTGACTCAGATTGGTGCGATTCCATGTTTATTGTTAAATAAAGAATTTAAAAAAAAAAAAACTATAGAAGATGCTCGCTAGCCAATAAATCTGTTGTGCTAAATTATAATGCATTTATATTTTGTTTAGTGGGCGAACACAAAGACAGCTTATAGAGTACGTACGGGACACGAGCATCAAGAGACCACCATATGAAAGGTGAGTGGAGTTTTGCAAAGATTGCGGAAGAAAAAAAAGACAATATGTCAATACAACCTGACAGTCTTATGGAGCAGACACAATGTCTTATCTACGATATTTAACTGCAGATTGCAGCAACACACAGACCAGCTGCTGCCCTTTGATGTAACACTTAAAGGGGTTGTCTACTACTTGAACAACCACTTCCCATAACCCATATTTGACCCCGTTAAAATTAAAAAACTTAAACTCTCCTCCCGTGCCGGTCCATTCAATCGGTGTCAGCATTCGCTGTCCGGGCAGCTCACGTGAGGTCATGTGAGTCTGGCACCCAATCAGCACTGGCTTCACTTTAGATAATTAAGTAATCAAGAGGAGGTGAGATCTGCAGCTGACCGCTCACTTCCTGTTGATTACGTATACATCCGAAGTAGTGGACATCCCCTTTAATACATTGACATGTATGGACATCGCTGTATGCTGGAAAGGGGAACAGGTTTAAGAACTGAGCCAACAACTCACTTGGTAGATGCTGGCTGTGCTATACAGCTATCATATGCCTGTAGAAACAGCGACTGGAGCTACGATCGCTGCTGTTTTAACCATTTGGACACTAGTAGGATTAAATAGAGAAATCTCATCAGCCTTCCATGATTTGATCATGACCGCCTTAATGGTTATAATGGCAGCTAGGAAAGGCCCATGAGAGAAGGCCACCATCCTGGTGCTTTTGTGAAGCCCAGCCATTATATATATAATATTAATATTATAAAGCTATGCAATATAAAATTCTATATAATTTTATATTGCATAGGTTGGCAGTTTCAAGCCCAATGAAGTGACTAAAACATAAAGTTTTTAAAAGTTTAAAAAAATCAAATCACCCCTTATATCATCCCTACGAAATGAAGAGATTAACTAAAGAAATATATTTGGTATCACTGCTTAAGTTTCATAAGACAAAAAGAGAAAATAATTCAAAGGCAGGAGAAATGCAGGTTTAAATCCGCGCCAAACCATAGGAGTCCAGTTGTTGTTGTAGTAAAGGCAATTCTCGAATAAGCCTTTGATCTATAACATTTTGTATTTTTCACTTGAACAAGAATATACCTCCAAATATGTCTATATAAATATTGAAAAAAATTGGAAGGTTTTATATCATGTATCATATATTCATGTACGCACAGATTTTTTTGTATACTTTCTGAAAAGGAATTATGCCTTTTTAGTTATATTTTAAAAATATTGGTCATAAATTAAGTATGCCCTTCTATTCCCTATTTTTATCTTTCCTTTCTGTTTTCCCTCCCTTTTTTCGGGTTTTTAAATATCCAGGTCTACATGGACCGTTTTGTAGCTAATATATGTGGTTCCTCCAGGAGCTTTGTTCTTCTTTTTCTCATGTTTTTGATTTGAATTTTTGTTTTCACTTTCATCTTAATTTAATTTTTGGAGAGTTTGCTTAACTTTAAGTCTAATATACATATACGAAGTTTTTTCATTCATTCATTACTGCACAAAGCATTTTTGTTTCCCTCTTTCCGTGCCTTTTTATGACTATTTCAGGATTTTTTTTTATGATATGTATACCACATATCCTTTTTCCCTCTTTCTTCCAAGTTAACACATCATCTGAATTATATTTTTAACTTTTCATGCACTATTTTGATATCATTTTTTAGCCGCTAACACTGCTATTATCCATGCGGCCTGAATTCAGTACTATCTCTGCACGCAAGCGCACACAGTTCTTTCCCATGGTATCAACCTTAAGTTACCCCTTGCGCAGGCGCTCTTTACTTTTTTCATCTGTCACAGGCTTAACCTCATTTCACCTTTTGCGCAAGCGCACTAATTTTTTTCCCACGCTGTCAAACTCCAGTAACCCTCCAAGCGGGTTTCCTGCTGCTCTTGCTCCTAACAATTTGTCCTGTGTTAAATCTCCCGTCAGCTCATCTTTATAGTCACGCTTATTATGTGAATACTTAATCACCTTCCAATATTAATTTCACACTCTCACTGTATTTTACCGCATTGTAATGTGGATCTTTCCACGTCCAGTCTTACACCATTTTTCTGTTTTTCTCTCCTCTGTATGTAGATAGTAATAATAATCTTAGAAATGAAGTTGGCAACAGAGCTAAGAGTTATTCCATTTTAGCTTCATTTTCATTTTTTATTTTTTATTTTGATATAATTTCTAGCCGCTAACATTGCTATTATCCATGCGGCCTGAACTCGGCACTATCTCTACACGCAAGCGTACACAGTTCTTTCCCACGGTATCAACCTTAAGTTACCCCTCGCGCAGGCGCTCTTCACTTTTTTCATCTCTCACAGGCTTAACCTTACTTCACCTTTTGCGCAAGCGCATTCATGTTTTTCCCACGCTGTCAACCTCCATTGACCCTTAAAGCAGGTTTCTTCCTGCTCCTGTTCCTAACACTTCGTTCCGTTATAAATCTCCTGTCAGCTCATCTCTATAGTCACGTTTATTTTGTGAAATCTTAATCACCCCCTAATATTAATTCTATATTCTCACTGCACTTCACCGCATTGTATTGCGGATCTATGTTCAGTCTTACAATAATCTTTCTGTTTTCTATTCCCTCCTCTGTATGGAGGTAGAAATAATAATAATCCTAGCAATCAAAATGGCGACAGAACTTGGAGTTTTATTTTTATTTTCATTTTTTATTTTTCATTTAATTTTTATTTTCTTTGTCGCTCCATTGGGAGACCCAGACAATTGGGTGTATAGCTTCTGCCTCCGGAGGCCACACAAAGTATTACACTGAAAAGTGTAACCCCTCCCCTCTGCCTATACACCCTCCCGTGCATCACGGGCTCCTCAGTTTTATGCTTTGTGTGGAAGGAGGCACACATCCACTCATGCATTCCCATTTTAGTCAGCAGCAGCTGCTGATTTTATCGGATGGAAGAAAAGAGGGCCCCCCACAGGGCCCCCGGCATGCTCCCTTCTCACCCCACTACGTCGGCGGTGCTGTTAAGGTTGAGGTAACCATTGCGGGTACAGAGGCTGGAGCCACATGCCGTTTTCCTTCACCATCCCTTAGAGGCTCTGGGAGAAGTGGGATCCTGACCGGTCATCCATTCACTGGGACCGGGCTCCCTCCGCAGCCCCTGTGGGAATCTGCCGGACAGGAGTCTATGTATCCTCAGGGACAGGGCCCTGCATCTAAAGGTACTCTGTGTCCCCATGGGGACTGTGCATGGAGCGCTTGTTTCACAGACGCTGCAGCAGCTGCTGGTTTGTGAAGACCGGGACTTCCGCGCCGACCGAGCCTGTTTGTCGGCCGCGGTATTAAATTTAGTCCCCGGCTTCATTGCGGCCTAGTACCATAACTCCCGCCCCCGGGCCTGCCAGTCAGGGGTAAGGGCGGGACTGCCGACCTGACGTCGGCAGTGAGGGCTGGAGCATACTTTAGGTTTCCTCCCCCCCCTCACTGATCACTGTGGGGCCCCAGATTCCCGCACTTTACTAGTCGCCGCCCACGGCTCCCTCCTCCCCTGAGAGCTCCGGCAGCCATTTTTACACACATTCTGCCGGTGGAGGATTTCAGGAACGAGCTCTGCAGCTCTGGGAGACCTAAGGCAGGGAATCTGGTGGACACACACTCCGCTTTGAGCGGTCGGTAAGCCACACCGGTCACCCGGTGCTGGTCCCCCTAGGGTGCCGGAGTGTATATATATATATATATATATATATATATATATTTGTATATATTTTCTCTGTTCGGCCGGGTTGTTTACTTTTGGCTATATACCCTCAGTGATCACTCTCCTAGGAGACAACAGCATGTCGTCCACAAGGAGCAAGGGCGCTAAGGCAAAGGGTTTTTTTGCAACCTGTACCTCTTGTGGGGCTATGTTACCTGCGGGTTCCACCTACCCTCACTGTGAGCAATGCTCGACCCCTGTTGCACTTGCTCAGCCGGAGCCTCGGTCACTAGTGGGCCCCTCGGATCAGGCAGACCCTCCTGCTTCCACTGTCCAGGCGGCAGGGACAGAGTTTGCAGTTTTTGCTGAGAAACTCTGAGTCGCTTTCACAATCCATGGCTCAGTCTATGGACAAATGGTCTGCCAAGCTACTAGAAGCCTTGCAGTCCAGACCGGTCCTTACACAGGCCCCGGGCACTGTTGGATCATCGCCTCCAGGCCCCTCTCGGTCTGCGCCGCAGCGTGCTCCTGGGGTGGCCCCTAGGTCTCACGTGGAGGACTCCTGCACGGACCACAGTCCCAGACCGGCTAAGCGGGCTCGCTGGGAATCTTCCCCGACTTCCTCACGCTGCTCGGGGTCTCAGCTTGAGGACTCTCTGGAGGACGAGGCGGACGTCGCAGCTCAGGGCTCTGACCCTGACGTTGCCCTCAATCTTGATACACCTGAGGGGGACGCCTTAGTAAATGATCTTATATCGTCCATTAACCAGGTGCTAGATTTTTCTCCCCCACCTCCACCTATAGAGGAGTCGGCTTCGCAGCAGGAGAAACACCAGTTTAGGTTCCCCAAACGTACACAGAGTGCGTTTTTCGATCACTCTAACTTCAGAGATGCTGTCCAGAAGCACAGAGCATTTCCGGACAAGCGCTTTACTAAGCGCCTTAATGACACACGTTACCCCTTCCCCTCTGACGTAGTTAAGGGTTGGGCTCAATGTCCCAAGGTGGATCCTCCAGTCTCTAGATTGGCGGCTAGATCTGTAGTATCAGTTGCAGATGGCTCATCGCTCAAGGATGCCACTGACAGGCAGATAGAGCTCCTGGTGAAATCCATCTATGAAGCCACAGGCGCGTCTTTTGCCCCGGCCTTTGCAGCCGTGTGGGCACTCCAAGCTAACTCAGCTTGTCTGTCTGAGATTAATGCGGTCACACGTACCTCTGCTCCGCAAGTTGCGTCTTTGACTTCTCAGGCGTCGGCTTTTTCGTCCTACGCCATGAACGCCGTCCTGGACTCTGCTAGCCGTACAGCGGTAGCATCCGCTAATTCGGTGGCAGTCCGCAGGGCCATGTGGCTACGCGAATGGAAGGCAGACTCTGCTTCCAAGAAGTTCTTAACCGGTTTGCCGTTTTCTGGCGACCGATTGTTTGGCGAACGATTGGATGAAATTATTAAGGAATCCAAGGGAAAGGACTCGTCCTTACCCCAGTCCAAACCGAAGAGACCTCAGCAACGGAAAATACAACCGAGGTTTCGGTCCTTTCGGCCCTCAGCCAAGTCCCAATCCTCCTCGTCCAACAGGCCGGAGAAGGGCCAGAGGAACTCCTATGCGTGGCGGTCCAAGTCACGCCCCCAAAAAACCGCCGGAGGCACTGCCTCCAAGGCGGCCTCCTCATGACTTTCGGCCTCCTCATGACTTTCGGCCTCCCCGAACCGCATCCTCGGTCGGTGGCAGGCTCTCCCGCTTTTGCGACGCCTGGTGGCCACATGTCCAAGACCGATGGGTGAGAGACATTCTGTCTCACGGTTACAGGATAGAGTTCAGCTCTCGTCCTCCGACTCGTTTCTTCAGAACATCTCCGCCCCCATCTCGGGCCGGCGCACTTTTTCAGGCTGTGGGCGTTCTGAAGACAGAAGGAGTGGTGATTCCCGTTCCCCCTCAGGAACATGGTCACGGCTTCTACTCCAACTTGTTCGTGGTGCCAAAGAAGGACGGATCATTCCGTCCCGTTCTGGACCTCAAACTGCTCAACAGGCATGTGAGCACCAGAAGGTTTCGGATGGAATCTCTCCGCTCGGTCATCGCTTCGATGTCACAAGGAGACTTCCTAGCATCAATCGACATCAAGGATGCTTATCTCCATGTGCCGATCGCACCCGAACATCAACGCTTCCTGCGTTTCGCCATCGGGGACGAACACCTTCAGTTCGTGGCACTGCCTTTCGGCCTGGCGACAGCCCCACGGGTCTTCACCAAGGTCATGGCATCCGTTGTGGCGGTCCTACACTCTCAGGGACACTCGGTGATCCCTTACTTAGACGATCTCCTAGTCAGGGCACCCTCCCGGGTGGCGTGTCAACACAGCCTGACCGTCGCTCTGGCGACTCTCCAGCAGTTCGGGTGGCTCATCAACTTCCCAAAGTCCAAGTTGACACCGACCCAATCACTGACTTACCTCGGGATGGAGTTTCATACTCACTCAGCGGTAGTCAAGCTACCGCTGGACAAACAGCTTTCGCTGCAGACAGGGGTGCAATCTCTTCTTCGGGGTCAGTCACACCCCTTGAGGCGCCTCATGCACTTCTTGGGGAAGATGGTGGCAGCAATGGAGGCAGTGCCCTTCGCGCAGTTCCATCTGCGCCCACTCGAATGGGACATTCTCCGCAAATGGGACAGGAGGTCGACGTCCCTCGACAGGAACGTCTCTCTTTCCCTTGCAACCAAGACGTCACTTCAGTGGTGGCTCCTTCCCAACTCTCTGTCGCAGGGAAAATCCTTCCTACCCCCAACCTGGGCTGTGGTCACGACGGACGCGAGCCTGTCAGGGTGGGGAGCGGTTTTTCTCCACCACAGGGCTCAGGGAACCTGGACTCCGATAGAGTCTTCCCTTCAGATCAATGTTCTGGAGATAAGGGCAGTGTATCTAGCCCTAAAGGCGTTCCATCGGTGGCTGGAGGGCAGGCAGATCCGCATACAGTCGGACAACGCCACGGCGGTCGCGTACATCAACCACCAGGGCGGCACGCGCAGCCATCAAGCCTTCCAGGAAGTCCGACGGATTCTGCTGTGGGCGGAAGCCACAGCCTCCACCATCTCCGCAGTTCACATCCCGGGCGTAGAAAACTGGGAAGCAGATTTTCTCAGTCGTCAGGGCATGGATGCGGGGGAATGGTCTCTTCACCCAGACGTGTTTCGAGAAATCTGTCGCCGCTGGGGAACGCCGGACGTCGATCTCATGGCGTCACGGCACAACAACAAGGTCCCGGCCTTCATGGCACGGTCTCAAGATCACAGAGCTCTGGCGGCGGACGCGTTAGTTCAGGATTGGTCGCAGTTTCGACTCCCTTATGTGTTTCCTCCTCTGGCGATGTTGCCCAGAGTGTTACGCAAGATCAGATCCGACTGTCGTCGCGCCATTCTCGCCGCTCCAGATTGGCCGAGGCGGTCGTGGTACCCGGATCTGTGGCATCTCACGGTGGGTCAGCCGTGGGCGCTTCCAGACCGCACAGACCTGCTGTCACAAGGGCCGTTTTTCCATCTGAATTCTGCGGCCCTCAACCTGACTGTGTGGCCATTGAGTCCTGGCTCCTAGCGTCGTCGGGTTTATCTCTATTACCTCACTCCGAAGAGTGTCGGAGCTTGCAGCGCTGTCATGCAAATCCCCTTTCCTGGTTTTTCACCAGGATAAGGTGGTTCTGCGTCCTGTCCCGGAGTTTCTCCCTAAGGTGGTATCTCCTTTTCATCTCAATCAGGATATCTCCTTACCGTCATTTTGCCCTCATCCAGTTCACCAGTGTGAAAAGGATTTGCATTCATTAGATCTAGTGAGAGCACTCCGGCTCTACGTGTCTCGCACGGCGCCCCTGCGCCGTTCAGATGCGCTCTTTGTCCTGGTCGCTGGCCAGCGTAAGGGTTCGCAGGCTTCCAAGTCAACCTTGGCTCGGTGGATCAAGGAACCGATTCTTGAAGCCTACCGTTCTTCGGAGCTTCCTCTTCCTTCGGACCTGAAAGCCCATTCTACCAGAGCCGTGGGTGCGTCCTGGGCATTGCGACACCGGGCTACGGCTCAGCAGGTGTGTCAGGCAGCTACCTGGTCTAGTCTGCACACCTTCACAAAACACTATCAAGTGCATACCTATGCTTCGGCAGATGCCAGTCTAGGTAGGCGAGTTCTTCAGGCGGCGGTTGCCCACCTGTAGGAAGGGGTCGTTTTTCGGCTCTCTTTTATTGAGGTATTCTTTTACCCACCCAGGGACTGCTTTTGGACGTCCCAATTGTCTGGGTCTCCCAATGGAGCGACAAAGAAGAAGGGAATTTTGTTTACTTACCGTAAATTCCTTTTCTTCTAGCTCCTATTGGGAGACCCAGCACCCGCCCCTGTTCCCTTCGGGCTGGTTGTTCTTTTGTGTACACATGTTGTTCATGTTGAATTGTTCTTATGGTTCATGGTTTTCAGTTCTCCGAACATCCTTCGGATTGAATTTACCTTAGACCAATTTATAAGTTTCCTCCTTCCTGCTTTTGCACCAAAACTGAGGAGCCCGTGATGCACGGGAGGGTGTATAGGCAGAGGGGAGGGGTTACACTTTTCAGTGTAATACTTTGTGTGGCCTCCGGAGGCAGAAGCTATACACCCAATTGTCTGGGTCTCCCAATAGGAGCTAGAAGAAAAGGAATTTACGGTAAGTAAACAAAATTCCCTTCTTTTCCACTTCCCCATTTCATTTGGATGTCCTATATATATTCTTCACATTTTACATTCATATTTTTCCAACAATCCTCACCTTAATGGTTTTTCTAATAACTATTTCCCCTGATTTTTTTTGTCATGTTCACATTTTATCATTTTTATCATTTTTTTATTTCTTCCAAAATAAATATTTTTTTCATAGCGTTGTTCTCTTGTTCCCATTTTCCTTCTCCTTTTCTCCCCTTTATTTCTTTCTCCCTTCACCCCCCCTTTTTTTTTTTTTCTTCCTGTTTTCCTTCTTCTCTCCTTTTTCTTCCTTTTTTCCTCCTTTTCTCTTCCCCTTTTTGTTCCGTCCTTTTCTTCTCTTTTCTCTTTTTTCCTTTTTTTTCTCTTTTTTTTTTTTCTTTTTTCTCTTTTTTTCCATTCCCCATTGTCAATGTTCACAACTTTATCCATCACCTCGTGCACCTATGAGTCACGAGTTCATGACGTATTCAGTGAATACGTGGCTTCTTTTTAGACATATATAGGAGCACACGGCCAGTCTTTTGCTATAGTATTCTCTGTACATTGTCCTGAGGAAGGGGACAGATATGTCCCTGAAACGCGTAGACCTGTGTTAATAAAGAAAAGGGATTTACTAACAACTGAACTGGATTTTCCATTTGTATTGAAATTTATGACCTATCAATAGAATAGGTCAGCAGTATCAGATCGTTTTGGGTCTAAACCCACCACATCCACCGATCAGCTGTTCCCAGCTCCAACAGCTGCCTGATAAAAACTGTGTACAGAGCGCAGCACTCCCGCACACTGTTTAGTGGCCGCTGCCAGGTACTACAGATCTGCTTCTATTATTTGAGTTGTGGATAGTTAAATGATAAAATAATAACATTCTGGCTGCCTGAATCAACCACTGTCAGGAACTTGCTGCATAAAGGCTTATTCTGCCCAAAAGCATTTATCATACTGTGCTGTAGACTTTCATTAGGGCTGCAGCTTTGCCGCTATGTTCAATTTTTTTGTTTTTGCTTTTCTAAATCTTTCTTACCCCATTCTGATTATCATGGGGGTTTCAACGGTTAGTTCCCACTTATGTTGCATTCATTACCTATCTAATGGATAGATGTTACACGCTGGGACCAAGGAATACCCCTTTAAATATGCCACACGAAATGATTTATCTAGTGGTAGTTGTTTGTAGCCAGAATTGTATTGTTTGCTTCATTTAAATCTATATCTATGCTGGAGATTTAGCGCATTGGCCACCAATCTAATAAAGCTATATTAATTAATGCGTAATCTTGATGAACCTAAATAATGTGCACAGAGTTCTGAAATCATTTTTTTTTTCCATTTTACTGCTGGAGTGGTGCTTTAGATCTAAGGCCTCTGCCCCTATTTTTATGCTTACTTGCCGCTGTCTTCACATTTTTCTACTGCTGCTTGGTCTCCGGCACTTTGTGACCTGCCGGCAGCTTCAGTGCTTCATGGAGTGCACTGGAAGGCATTCTCCAATACAAGTCTGTGAGAGCCTTGTTCTGGCTCTCATAGAGCATTGAGAGCTTGTGACTTAATTTCAAACTTCCAGGCAGTTGCGGGCTCAAGATGGCACTGAAAAGACAGGGGACAGGGACCTTAGATTAAAAGCACCACTCTAGTCGTGTAAAAACAAAACACTGTAGTGGTGCTTTAAAATGGTGGTTCACCCATATTTTTTTATTTTCTAGATCGATATATTGAGAAACAAAGTTTCTTTCAAATACTTTATGTTGGTAATAATGTCTGTGAGAGGCGCTATTGCAGACTGGTGTTCCCCCGCTCCTATTCACGGGCTCCGTGACCTCGGGGATACGGTGACGTCACGTCAAGTTCCTGACACCGCAGCCGGCCGCAATGTCCGTGAGTGATGGGGTGTGGGCAGTGTTTCACCGCTCGTCACAGCCCATCTGTTCCCTCCTCCCTCACAGCAGAGCGCTGCAATCAGGAGACACGCTGAGCTGTGACAGCAGTGAAATACCACCCACAGCCCAGTGACTCAGGGAGACTGCGGCCGCGGTGATGTCACGTGTCCAGAACTTGACGTGACGTCACCGGTTCCCCGAGGTCACGGAGCCCGGGGGTCAGGCATGAGGAACAGCGGTCTGCAATAGTGCCTCTCGCAGGCACTATTACCAGCATAAGGTGTTTGAGAGAAACATTGTTCCTCAATATAATATCGATATAAAAAATATGGGTGAACCACCCCTTTTAAGCATTTAGACTAAGGTGGCAGGTTTTTTTCATACAAATATGGGCATTTATTTATAACAGAATCCTGAGGTATAAGATGTATGACGTTTTCCATAATAATGTTACAAATGATAGCTGTGGCTCTCACTTCTGTGACTCACCCGCGGGGTGGGATGTGGTTGTAAGATGTGCTTTAAAGTAGGCAGGCCCTTATACAGATGTGATAAGTGTTTGTATATTCCAATGTTGGTGAATATCAAAACCTCTTGAGCTACATACTGACTAGTGTGTACTTTGTCCAAATCTTTACATATTTATGTTGGCAAGCTGCCATTCTCTGAATGACTGATCAGATTTTTTTTACTGGCTAATAAAAATAATTTCTTAAAATAGTTTAGCTGGTTTATTGTATTTTTAGGTGCCTTTTTTCTCTTTTATTCTGATTTTCGGGAGAGTTTTGAAAAAGCACAATTACGTCTCCATAGTTGTGAATTACACTGGGGAACAATTTGAAAAAAAAATTTTGTTGAGTTAGGTTTTTGAGCTGATTTATACTAAAATTGGCATGCTGATTCCAAAAATGTAGTCAGTTTTTTTCTATCACGTCAAGTTTTTCCTCCTCAACTTACCTGCCATAGAAGCACAATTGCATTGATTTCTGTAATAAGACTTGTTATCTGAGGACAATTCGACTCATATAGAGCTACGTGGCAACTTGTAAGAGTAGTCACAACTAAAAAACATATTTGTCATGCCTATTTCTTATATATTTCATTTTTTGTTCATATTTGTACTATTTAAAAAAAAACCAACACTTTTTAGGTACAGTAGTTTACATATTTTTGAGAAGACAAAAATCCTATAGTTCAAAAACTTGACGTGATGGAGAAAAACTGAGATCATTTCTGGATTCAGCATCCAAAAATTAAGAACAGTTGTCTAACCTAACTCCTAAAAAATTGCGTTCCCCAGTGTTATTATTCTCTTGAAAGGGGTTCTCCCACAAAGCACATTATAATCAATAGATCTTGGAATAATAATAATTTCAACAATTGGATGTGTTAAAAAAAAATGTTCCTGTGCTTAGATAATCTTATGTATGTGCCCCTGCTTTGTACTGTGTAATGGCCATGTCTGATCGTACAGGAACATGGTTTGATCATACCACATCTCCTGGTATGAGAAAGGACAGCAAGGGATCGCAGCTGATTCTTTCTCTGAGGTAAAACCTTTCCCTGCCTATTTAAAAACAATGTTTTACCTCAGAGAAAGAATCGTCTGTGATCCCTTGCTGTCCTTTCTCATACCAGGAGATGTGGTATGATCATACCATGTCCCTGTACGGTCAGACACGGCCATTACACAGTACACAGCAGAGGCACATATATAAGAGTATCTCAGCACAAGAACATTTTTTTAACACATCCGATTTTAGAATGTCTTTTTATTCCAAACTCTATTGATTTTAGTTTGTGGGAGAACCCCTTTAATAACTCACGTTTGTGGAGAAATGCTGTTTCCATCTACAGATACACTTCTTAGGTAATGCAAACACAGCACAGAATATAGATAAAAAACCAGTGTTGAAGCAGATATTGTACCCATCAGACACATTGTACAGCAAATATAGGAACGAACTAATACAGAATCTGAGCACAATAACTAAGCAGATGCGGGAGTATTGTGCGTGTGGTGTAACCCGTATCTCTGATAAGCTGGGATCTCTCTCATCATTGCTTGTATATGTAGTACCTGCTTGTGTATTAACAATTGGGCTTTGGTGTCAGTGGGTTTCTCCTGACTGCGTTGCTCTCTGTCCTGCAGGAGACACAGCAAACCCAGAGTGTCCCCTTGCACTGTGGTCCCTGACTCTCCAAAGCAGGTGCGTCTAGATATACAGCACTGGGTGCCTCTTGCTTTGCTGTTCCTCTTGCTTGTGACTTTCCTATGTGCTGTTTCTGTGTTGTCTTAGACTCCTTTACTTTCTTTTAACATTCTTTTTATTTCTTTTTTTAAATGTTATGCTCTAATTTTTCCTATATCTTTATGCTTATCTTGCTGCTTAATGTATGCTGTAACTCTGTAGTTCCCTCCCCAATGTATTTACAAGACACACTGAAATGTACTACATACTTGTAAAGTCTGTTCTACACCACACTACTGCTGCCATACCTTCTCCACACCCGTTTTACTTAAAGGGGTTGTCTAGGCTTGGGATGAAAGTCCGTGGTCACTCCTTATGACTACAGACTTCTGATTTCTCGCAGCGTGTACATGGCTCACTGTCAGGATTCCCTTGTGCTGGTCAAAGCCGGGTGGTCTTGTGAATGCAAGTATGTGATTTGCATGCTAGTGGCCACATTCCGACTAAACATGTGTGGCCTAGCACAGTACAAGTAAATGAAGCAAGGCCACCACTTGGCCACATGTATGTAAATCCCATACTTGCAGTGTCGTGACTGCCCTCACTCAGCGCTGGCATTGGCGAATTCTGAAAGCAAGCAATCAGCATGCTGTGAATATTCAAAAGTCTGAACTCACATAGACGTTTGTCCTAAATTTTGACAATCACGTTAAGGTTTCTTACATTACTTGCTAATTCACTACCAGTTTACAACTTTTATTTTTAGCTAGAGATGAGTGAATAAATTAAAGTCAAATCGCATGCTACTCAAATTATATAAAATCTGCATTCGCCAAAATGTGTTTTGTTTTTTGTTTTTTTTTTTGTTATTTCCCTTGTGGATCCAGCAAAATGGCAAACACTGGCCATCGTTCTTATAGACCATTAATGGCCATCAAAATGTTTAAAAAAGACCTTATACTCACGTCACTGGTGCTTACGCTGCTCACATCCACCCATCAAGTCTTCATTGCATCTTCAGAATGGCTTGAGCTGCACTGAAATCCTTGGGTTTGCTAGGTCCACCTAGGCCCAGAGGGTTCTGCGCATGCACCCACAGAGGTCGAGGCCCATGGCGTCACAGCGTGCACCATGACCTTTTACGGGTTGCATGCGCAAAACCATCCTGGGTCTAGCAAACCCGACTGAGGCCCCAGAGATTTATGTGCTGCCCACACTGATTCAAAGATGCAATGAGAACCAGACAGGTGGTGGTGAGTATAAGGATTTTTTTTTGCTTTTTGCATTATTGTAATGCTGAGCATAATAAAGGGTCATTAAATTTGAATAACTTCTCCACAAATTGATTTTCCCTGGAAAAAGCACAACACAGGCAAATTCAAATGTTACCTGATCCACTCATCTCTAATTCTTACGCTACCATATATTTGGGCACAGAGTAGAAAATTTATATGATAGAATTGAATAGTAGATGAGTTGACTTTGCTGTAGTTTGATACCAACATTTCTACCTTTTATTTTCTTGCAGATCATCCCTTTCACTGAGAGTGTGAAGACTCCTATTTCACCTTCCTCCCTTATCCTGTCCCCTCAGTCTTTTTTTAATCCTCCCCCCTCACCCCTGCCCAAAAGCACAGCCAGAAATGAGAACATCTCCGTTTCTCCACGGCAGGAGGAACTTGGCAGAGGAGCTCCGGAGAATGCAGGATCTTCAGTTCACTCACCATTACAAGGTCTATACCCCAACCCAAACCCCTCCTTGCAGAATAAGAAGGACCCAGGAGAAATTCTGGGTTCTGAAAATGTCCATCAGGTTGACGATGTCAGGTTGTGGGGAAAGGGGGTTTCCGATTCCCTTTTTTTGACTGAAGAGTTTATAGATGATGATCCAGCAGACATCTCCTTTAGTGGAGGAGCAGATTTGTTCATCTATGGTGGGACGGTAGATCCACCTGATCATGGTGATCCCCCACCAGAAGAGTATTACCTAGATGATGTGGATGAGCGAGATTTTAATGGCAATACAAGGCCAACTGACGCTAGTGAGTTACTGGAAATGAAAGCTCAGGCAAGTTTCATGCAGAGTCTTCTGAGCCCATCAGAAAATGGATCCCTAATTCATCACCGCTCTGAAAGCAGCTCCCTACTTCACCATCGCTCTGAAAGCAGTTCCCTTACAAACCTAAATGGTATTCCCTCATTCTCTCGATCCGCTAATCATTCCACTGCCAGCTCAATGATAAATTTTCCAGCTTGCTCAGTGCGCTCAGAATCAAGTTCAGCTTTTCAGTTTGGAGATATTCTGGACCAGCTGGAACAGCTTAGCTACCCTCCGACAACCACCGAGGACTCTAGCAGCTCAGACGATGACTCTTGGGACTCTGAAGACGAGACTCCAATTGATATGAACTTATTCTTCAGCAATCCATTGACACAATATACCAATTTTAATCAACTTGGGCTGCAGGATAAGAAGGATGTCCCTGATGTCTGATAATGAGGAGGATCATATGACATTCAGAATGACCACATCATCTGGTGGTTTAAGTCCTAGCGGTACATGTTCCATAGGTTTTACTGGAGAATATTATTTTCAGCAGCTTGTTGGATTGTGCTTTCCATCTTGTTAATTTCCAGGCAGTAATAGATGGACACAGCAAGGATTGTATCCCTGAACTAGCACATCTGTCCGTAGTGTCAATCTGGACATATTAACCTCATATATGATCACTGTGGAAATTGATCAAATCCAATCTTAATTGATAGTTAGGGAAGATCAGAGACCATAAAGGCTTCAGTAAAATGATGAATGGCCAAGATTATCTCCTTGGTTATTCTATACCTCTAGTCACTTCATGATTCACCTTAACTTTTCTTTTTTTCATAGACTTCTTTTGGGTTTGATTTTGTCAAATTATCACGTTATTCACACATTGATTTACTATTTAACACATTAAGGATTAGGATACAAAGTGGCAGCATGGCATTTTTCTCACAACTTCCTTGTAAATAACACTTTCCACTTGTATTATTTAGCACCGCCACTAATTGTGTGTATATAGGGCACATTAATCAGTACTCGCTAACACTAGGCTTATCGGTGAGTCAATATGCACCGGCTTTATATCTAATAATGCTGAGGTCCTTTATGTAATGGGTCTTTAACTCCTGGTCTACACTTATAGCCTGCTAATATTTTCTTCGAGATCACTTTTTTGCCTAAAATAGCTATTTCGGAGCAACAACAATATTTTTCCTAATTGCTAACCCACTTCAATTTTTTTGCTATAAACATGCCCATCGTTGGTATGTAGATGCTCCTTTTTTTCGGTGGTATAACATGGTGTGTGAAGAAAGGAAAATGTAATTATTTATTGACCCTGAAGACGGTGGTGGGTTATTGATTCACCACCGAGAAAGCCATATGGTACCCTGTTCGTTCTCTTCTAAGGAAAATTTTATGGATATTATTTTTTTAATTTTTGGAATATAATGGTTCGATAATTTTTTTTAATATTTGCTTTGGAAATTTTTGGGAATATAATGGTTTGGTGAAGCTAACCGCAACCAAGTGAGGAGTGCCTCCAAACCTGGAAACTTTCTAGTCATTATCAACTTTATTCCTTTATGGTTATAATGTCCTATTACAACACGCACCAGATCTTAGTCATGTTTCATGACCACGGTGTGCGCTTGAAAGGTAGTGATAACACTAATCATGTATTTAATGGTATCAATGGAATCTGAATTTCACCTCGGTGCTCGTCTACCCGTTTATGTAACCAAATGAGCCCTACCAAACAAATGTAGCTTCTCTAGAGCCATCTCGGTGTGATGCAAGTCATCTTTAGACTCGTCTTCTATAACATTTCCACTGCTATTATGGGATTTCTAACGCTCTCGTAATCCGGTATGACGGTTGTTTGTGGGATTTACCAGCCCTCTGTTATTTTCCAATTGTGCCTTGATAATTGTTGTGTGCCTTTTTTGTTCTAGTGTCTGTACTTTAAGTGATAAAAGTTGCCAATATACCCGCAGGAAAGGGGCGTTTTACAACATGTGCAACTGTTCTGTTTTTGATCTGATTTTGTTAACCTGTTTAATACTAATTGTTGCTGCAATAAAACTAGGAGTGCTGGAGCTCTCCTTTTTACACTTTTATGTGATTTGTAGTGTTGATATAATTACGATTACTATTTATAATTGCTGTTTAGAAAGCAACAGCATTCACTAGAATATCCAAACCAGTGTGGGCACAGTCATAGGGCTCTTTCAACGTCCGTGCAATATGCACAATGGACCGATTGGCTGCACGTCTCCCAACCGGAGCGCGACGGCTTCATAGAAATATATACAGCTTTCACGCTCTGGTCGGGAAAGCTGCAGCTGGTCTGTGCATTGCGATCCAATATCATCTGTATTGAACGGACCTGTGAAAGAGCCCTTATACTGCTGAAATCTCTAGTACAATTTATACCTAACTTGATTTAATTGGAGCATTTGTTCAGTTATATTTTGGTCAATTCAATTACAACACTCCACCAATAGCTCCTTTTAAATGTGATAAGGAAAAAAATAATATAGCATCTTAATTAGCAGCAAGTACATATGTGTTAAAGGGAATCTGTCAGCAGGTTTTTGCTACCTCATCATAGCAACCTAATGTAGGTAAGGAGATTCTGAATCTAATGGTATATCACGTAGATTACTGGTTTAGCCTTTTCTCATATAATCAAAGAATTTAGTTTTAAACATATAGCTGAGCCCAGGGAGCTGCCCTGCCCCCACCAGGCTTGTAATAGAGATTGATAGATGCATTAAGGGGTGCTTCACACACAGCGAGCTCGCTGCCGAGATCGCTGCTGAGTCACGGTTTTTGTGACGCAGCAGTGACCTCATTAGCGATCTCGCTGTGTGTGACACTGAGCAGCGATCTGGCCCCTGCTGCGAGATCGCTGCTCGTTACACACAGCCCTGGTTCGTTTTCTTCAAAGCCGCTCTCCTGCTGTGACACACAGATCGCTGTGTGTGACAGCAAGAGAGCGACAAATGAAGCGAGCAGGGAGCAGGAGCCGGCGTCTGACAGCTGAGGTAAGCTGTATCCAAGATAAACATCGGGTAACCAAGGTGGTTACCCGATATTTACCTTAGTTACCAGCATCTGCAGCTCTCACGCTGCCTGTGCTGCCGGCTCCGGCTCTCTGCACATGTAGCTGCTGTACACATCGGGTTAATTAACCCGATGTGTACAGCAGCTAGGAGAGCAAGGAGCCAGCGCTAAGCAGTGTGCGCGGCTCCCTGCTCTCTGCACATGTAGCTGCATTACACATCGGGTTAATTAACCCGATGTGTACTGTAGCTATGGTAGGAGAGCAAGGAGCCAGCGCTCAGTGTGCGCGGCTCCCTGCTCCCTGCACACACAGCTGTGCGCTGGTAACTAATGTAAACATCGGGTAACCATACCCGATGTTTACCTTAGTTACCAGTCTCCGCAGCTTCCAGACGGCAGCTCCGTGCAAGCGCAGCGTCGCTTGCACGTCGCTGCTGGCTGGGGGCTGTTCACTGGTCGCTGGTGAGATCTGCCTGTTTGACAGCTCACCAGCGACCATGTAGCGATGCAGCAGCGATCCTGACCAGGTCAGATCGCTGGTCGGATCGCTGCTGCATCGCTAAGTGTGAAGGTACCCTAACTATGAGGTGTCAATCACAGCAGGGGGCGTGGCAGACTGTCTGGAGCCAGCTAGACCCAGCAATGTTAATCACAGGGTAATAAAGACATTAGTTTAAGTAAACAAATAGTTCACACTTAGATAAGAGGCATAGTTGCTTTTTGTTGTTTAAACCATACTTAATAGCCAAAACCTGCTGACAGATTCCCTTTAAATGCTGTTTGTATAAACTGGCTTGTGTCGAGTGGGTATTTTATTTTACTTTTTTTTTCAGAATCATTTTTCTTAAACTTTTAGAATTATCTAATAGAACAGGTGCAGATATTTCAAAATGTCAAATTTTTGTATACAAAATAACAATATGGTTGAATAATCATTATTTTGGTTAAAAGACCCCTTAACCATCCAACTACCCTCCTGCGGCTATTCCCTGTATAACATCATGGTTGATAAAAAATTAAACATGGCATGTCTCAGAAATATAGTGACTTATAAATAAACTCTTCTTTGTTTAGGTTTGTTCCTTTTTTTTTTTTCTTCTTTTCTTTACATCTAATATATTTTGACTCCACTTTTTAAACCTGAATTTTTTCGCTCACAGCTGATTGAGTATGTAGGAGGGAAGATATTTTTCCGTCTGATTTAATCTTTACATCCTACTACAGTACCAAACTCAAATTCTGTGAGCTTTATAGCATTAGCTATTAACTCAGCTAACCTAGAGACAGAGAGTGATTCACCAGGCAGGATCGCTTGCCCTTGAGCTGTTCATCTCTCGGGACAGTTCCTTGCTAACCCAAATACTAGTACCTGTGTTGTTCCTGATTTGCTCCCCCCTGGCTGTGATCTCCTGATTGAACACCTTATTTAAATCTGGCCTTGCACTTCCTGCCTTGCAAGTTTTCTTGCGCTCCCAGCCTTTAGTCAAACTCTTCCTCTACCTGCTGCTCCTGTGCACAGACCTCTGGCTATCCTCTAACTACACCACTTGCTTATCCTCCATACGATACTGCTGCTCCTGTACACTGACCTCTAGCTATCCCCTGACTACACAATCTGCTTATCCCATACAATATTTCTGCTCCTGTACACTAACCTCTAGCTATCCCCTTACTATGCTACCTGCTTATCCTCCATACGATACTGTTGCTCCTGTGCACCGACCTTTGGCTATCCCCTGACTACGTTACCTGCTTATCCTCCATACAATACTGCTGCTCCTGTGCGCCGACCTCTAGCTATCCTCTGACTACACCACCTGCTTATCCTCTATGCGATACTGCTGCTTCTGTACACTGACCTCTGGCTATTCCCTGACTACATGATCTCCTTATCCTCCATATGATACTGTTGCTCCTGTCCACCGACCTCTGTCTGTCCCCTGACTACACTACCTGCTTATCATCCATAGAATATTGCTGCTCCTGTACACCGACCTCTGGTTCTTCCCCGACTATGCTACCTGCTTATACTCCATACGATACTGCTGCTCCTGTGCACTGACCTCTAGCTATCCCCTGACTATGCTACCTGCTTATTCTCCATACAATACTGTTGCTCCTGTGCACTGACTTCTAGTTATCCCCTGACTACACTACCTGCTTATCCCCTAGAGAATACTGCTGCTTCTATGCACCGACCTTTCGCTATCCCTGGTTATGCTACCTGCTTATCCTCCATACGATACTGCTGCTCTTGTGCACCGACCTCTGGCTATCCTTTGAATACGCTACCTGCTTATCCTCCATACATAGAATCATAGAATGGTAGAGTTGGAAGGGACCTCAAGGACCATTGGGTCCAACCCCCTGCGTGTGCGGATTTTCCTAATATATCCCAGCTATATGTTTATCCAGCTTCCGCTTGAAGATTTCCATTGATGGAGAGCTC
Source organism: Anomaloglossus baeobatrachus (assembly GCF_048569485.1). NCBI lineage: Eukaryota > Metazoa > Chordata > Amphibia > Anura > Aromobatidae > Anomaloglossus > Anomaloglossus baeobatrachus. The sequence continues at coordinate 559,510,046 of NC_134355.1, read as the reverse complement.
ACCACCTCCCGCGGTAGCCTGTTCCACTCTCATAGGATACTGTTGTTCCTGTACACCGACCTCTGGCTATCCCTTGACTATGCTATCTGCTCATCCTCCATATGATACTGTTGCTCCTGTCCATCCACCTCTGTCTGTCCCCTGACTACACTACCTGCTTATCCTCCATACGATACTACTGCTCCTGTGCACCGACCTCTGGCTATCCCCCACTACTCTACCTGCTTATCCTCAATACAATATTGCTGCTCCTGTACACCGACCTCTGGTTCTTCCCCGACTATGCTACCTGCTTATCCTCCATACGATACTGCTGCTCCTGTGCACAGACGTCTGGCTTCCCTGACTACGCCAGTGCCTAGTAGTTGCAATACACATGCTCCAATCTAGTCCCAGACCATAACAGTATTTCTTACTGGGCTGCTTGCTGTAGCTTTGATAATTTCCTGCTGATATAACAATACTTTTTTTTCACTAGAGGACTAGTAAACCTGCTACCGTATAATATGTAATCCTTCACTAAATATTAATATATTAATAATTCATATTTATAACCCATCACCAGCACTGATTGGCATTTTTCTTCCTATACACAGTCTACACAATAGCTGCCAGTCAGTGATGGGGTAGAGTTATACAGAGCTCAGCATTCAGAGAACTGGTAGAACTGCAGCAGATAAAACAGTGATTTTAGTGAATCCACAGCATATAGTCCAGTAAGTGACACATCGCTGAAATTAGGATCAACATCATATTGCTCTCAGATGGGGTAGCAAAAACCTGGTGACAGTTTCCTTTTTAGAGGTGACTTAGTGGAATTTTGTCCATATATTGTGTGTCTATATATGCTGTGTTTAAACATTGATATTTTTTTTTTTTTAGAAAAACTTTGTTCACATGGAAATAAAAAAAATACAAAGTGAGAGCAATGTTTGCAGCTTATTAATGATCAAGATGCAGAATGCTCCCTCTAGTGGAGGCTGCAGGAAGCCAGCTTTTTTTTTTTTTCTTATAATGAATTTGGAAGTTGCTATCATAATAACTGATCACTCATCACAGACTTTTAAACCTAAAAACATGGAAAAAAAAAGGTTAAGACTAAATTTTTCTTCCCCTGTGATCATTAAAAGTATATATTCTTGCCTTAACGGAGTATGTATGTATGTATGTATGTATGTATGTGTATGGCGTGGTCCGAAGATATATTGCCTGAATAAGTGATTGGCCAAAGCTATTATATGTGGCCGGCTAAAAGGGGTTGGCCAATTTTGTTTAAATAAATGTGTTTGGGACAGGACTTTGTGGTACTTGCTAATATAGAAGTATTACACATTCTCCTGTCCACAAAATGTCTGATGGAGTAAAATGTGACTAGACCTGTACATCAGACTCTTGCAAATGAAAAACACTGCACATAATCATTTATAGGAGGGTGATGGACAGAACAGACACGTGCTCCTCCAAAATCAACCATTTTCTGGATAGGAGCATTGTGTATTGTGAGAAAGGCTGCAGCAACAAGTGCAGGAGGACCTATATGTCATATATAATAAGACCGTGACCCTAATAATAAAAAAAATGACGTGGACCAGCAGCCCTAACAGACTTATAGCAAAAAAAAAAAAAAGGGAGGTGGGGGCAAAATGGACTTTGCATAAGATTAAAGGGAACCAGTGAGGTGCAGTATGCACCCAGGACCACGAGCAGTTCTGGGTGCATATTACTAATCCCTGCCTGACCGTCCCTGTGTACACTAGCATAGATAAAGAGATCTTTAGAAAGTGTATTTCTAAAGATCTTTTATTTTATGTTAATGAGCGCGGGGACTAGTCCCCTGGGCGTTATATCCCTTAGCTAGTTGGCCCACATAGCCCCATGTGGACGTAAAAACATGCTAATGAATGCACAGCGACGCTGCACATACCTCACTGTTCATGGCGGTCGGCGGAGGATGGATGTGCACTGGGCATGATTCGGTGTACCCGAGGCTTCCGATCATGCGCACTAAACTGATGCCGGGTGTAAGCTTCCCTGCTTCACTGAGGTACAGTGTGCATGACCGGAAGTGCTGAGGACTCCAGATCATGGCCAGCGCGCATACATCCTCTGCCGGCTGCCATGAACAGTGAGGTATGTGCGGCGTCACTGTGCATTCATCAGCATGTTAGTACACCCACAGGGGCGTGCTACCATGCTATGTGGGCCGACTAGCTGAGGGGAGAAACGCCCTTGGGACTAGTCGCTGGCCTTATTAGCAGATCATAAAAGATCTTTACAAATACTTTTTGTAAAGATCTCTTTATCTATGCTAGTGTATACAGGGACAGTCAGGCAGGGATTAGCAATATACACCCAGAACTGCTCGTGGTTCCTGTTGCATATTACACCTGACAGGTTCCCTTTAAGAGTATTCACATAGGAAAACAGTTTTCCAGGATAATATCATCTGCCTATGCCTTTTAATATCGTGGCTTCCATATTTCCTATAAATGATGAAACCACTAATGGATGTCCAATGTAGTTAATGAAAGTTAAAAGAAAGCAATTGAGCCATAACTGGAATAAATCACAAAACTAGATGTAAATTGGATGAGATATGATAATAGTTGTAACAAACAAATGTAAAAAAAGGCCATTATTTTCATTATTTCAATAGTATGCATTTGTTTCCTGAATGTAACACCAGCCATTTTTTTGTATTCCGTATGAATCCAGCAGCAATAAACATTACTATTAATCTAGAGGTTGGTGCAGTGCACAGGACATGAATAGGAATTAGGATGGGTTATGCAGAATGGCCGAAAAGAAAAATAATTAGGCATTAAAGAGACTCAGTCACCAGGTTTTTTGTACCTCATCTGAGAGCAGCATAATGTAGGAATAGAGATCCTGATTCCAATGATGCCTCACTTAGCTTACTTAGTAATACAATCAGAGGTTTTTAGATGTAGATGAGCTCAGCAAGCTAACAGCAGCCACACCACAGCTCACTGTGTACATTGTCTATTGACAGTGGGCTACTGGGGGTGTGGACGGACTAGGCTGCACTGGCAGCTGGTCAGATAATGATAATCTGTTTACCTTTACAGGGCCTGGCAGTGCCTCTAAATAGTCCCTGAGATACGCAGGGTCAGATTTTGGGAATCACATTTACAAGTCTTATCGTCTGTAATATATATATGAAGATTTTAAATCAAAGATGCATTTATTTTCAGGTTTTCGTCATGGACTTAACTCATGTTTGGCAATTATACAGGCTCTGCTTTTAGCCCAGGATCTTTGGATGTGGAGGCAAAGTATAATTGACTTCTGGTGCACACCAACAAATAAATGAGTACTTAACTGGACACGTTTTGGTTTTCATGTTGTATCCAGAAGTGAAGTGGATCTTGTGATATGCCATATAAAGTCCCATCTGAGAACTACTACCGGCGTATCTGAAGATGTGACTTGTGTTATATCATTATCTCTGTGTATAGTTTTGATTTTGTAAACAAGAGATTCAAATTATACAAAGGCGTCCTGCCCAGAAGCCGGAGGGCAAATTGACTGCATGGTTTTCTTCATGTCACATGGCTGCAAATGTCAAGGAGCAGTGAATTGGTAGAAACTGCACCGTCCAGTGGCCGAGGAACCTCTACAGATGGAGATGGCATGTTTTTTTCCGATTGGATTTCATCTACTTTTGACTCTTGCCATCTTTCTTAGCATCTGTCTTTCTTGTCCATGTTGATCTGTGGATTATTTCTGGCACTCTGCTTTACAGTTCCACGGGGTTTTGTTGATTTATGCTTTATCTTTTTAGTGTTCTTCTGCATGATCTCTTCTGTCTACCTTATGTATGTCTTTTAACTTTGACTTCCTAAATTTTTAACTCCATTTACTTTTCACTACAATCTTTTTTTTTTTTTTTTTTTTTTTTTTTTTTTTTTTTTTTTTTAAATTCCATTCATGAATCATACCTTTTCCTAACAGATTTCCACATTTTCAATAAACGTTGGTTAAAGGGAAGCTTAACCTTTTTATAATTTATTCATTTGTGCAGATATATTCATTTGTACTGGACATTTTATAAAAGCAACCACTTTTTAAAAAGAAACCGATCCCGTGATGGATGATCATGGCAGATCCTACCCCTGTAACCCAAGCCCTAGGCTGCTTGTAGCTGTACCCTCCAATGTAATCCTTCTCTTGCTATACATTTCTCTTGCAGAGGTTTTCCAAAGTACTATACCTGATAGAGATTAGAAGGGGTCATCATGTTGTCATCTGAATTTTTCAGTATTGTATTTTGGACTTTTATTTTTAGGATACTCATTAGATTTAGTTAGGGTATAACCACTGGAAAAGATTTTAATCATTTTAAAGATTCAATATGTCCAATTCTCTCTTCCAACACATCGGAAGATTGGCCGATCCTAATTAAATCTAGATTCAAGCAAAATGATCCACCCCTCTATATATTAATTATACATACACACACACTTCCCTGCTGCTCCGCCAGGCTCATCACATGGCTGATACACTGATTTGGCAGCTGCAGTCTTGCATAAGCCCTACTGGAAAAGGGAGGATCAGCAGGGACCCAGGAAGCTGTGCAGATGGGGAGCAAAGTATCATTAAGTAATTATATAGGGTGGTCCAAAAGTAGGTGGACAGTATGTGTAATAGGGTTATGAAGGCGGAGATTTATCAATCATGGTGTAAAGGGAAACTGACTCAGTTGCCCTTAGCAACCAATCAGATTCCACCTTTCATTTTCCAAAGTGTCTGTGAAGAATTAAAAGTGGAATCTGATTGGTTGCTAAGGACAACTGAGTCAGTTTCACTTTACCCCATGTTTGATAAATCTCCGCCTTCATAACCCTATTACACATACTGTCCACCTACTTTTGCAGCACCCTGTATATTAAAATTAAAAAAACCTTCATTAGGCCTTGTGCACACGCTGCGTTTTTTGTGCTGTTTTTGGCCCAAATCTGCATGTCCACCCTTATGCCAGCAAAGTCAATGTGAATTCTGTGCTCACGTTGCTTATTTTTTTTCCTTGCAGTTTTGGGTGCAGAAATAAGAAGCAGCATGTCAATTGTTGGTGCGGGTTTTTTTCTTTTTTTTCCCTGCGTTTTGTAGTCCTTCCAGCCATTGAATCCATTAAAAAAACGCATGCGGTTTTTGATGCGTTTTTGTGCCAAAAGGTGCAGATTTTATTGCACAAAATTTCTGCAACAAAAACTCACCGTGATCACTTACCCCAAATGAGTATGAGGGCCAAGTCTTAATGCAGAGACTTTTGCACCACATTTGATTGACAGCTGTAGTCTATAAAATTACATATAACGTTAATATAGTTGTTTGTATTGCTGCTTTAGTCCAATAGTAAAATCAGTCAGTTCTGCTGCAGAAGTGTCCCTAGAGCCCAAGACTTTAAAAGTAACTACACGTTTACTGTTTATTCACTTTCTTATAAATCTGCAGTGCAAGCAGAGATGAGAAAGTATGCAGTATATCTTAGAGGAAAAAGGTATTTTCCCCAATTTTTAGACTTTTTTTTCTTTTTTCTGAACTCTCTCAAAAATTGCTCAAATCTGTTTACCAATCTGTCTTCAGTGGAGGCGGGCAGCAAGAAGTACTCTACTATTATGCCCGCCTCAACTAGGCGTATACCATTAAAAATAATGCCTGACCGGAGAACACTGTGACTGTCTGCATTATTATAATTAATGACCCCTTTGGCACGTAGCCTGAATCCTGTTTTGCAGAGTGGCAAAGAATATGTGAACCCACGAGTACCGAGCACTATTAGATATTTATTTATGGTGCCTTGTGGAGATAATCTTGCGTGTTCCATAATGGGTACTAAAAATTGAGCTATAAATGGTTACTTTAAGGCGATGTCCACTTTAGACCTTCTCACTACCTTACGTCCAATTTACACATCTAAATTTCCCGTTTGTTTTTTTATCCATTTATTTGTTGTGTATACAATACATGGACCTTTTTTAAACCTATAAGAATAGATGACGATAATACCACATGACTAACCTCAAATACAGTTAGGTCCAGAAATATTTGGACAGTGACACAATTTTCGCGAGTTGGGCTCTGCATGCCACCACATTGGATTTGAAATGAAACCTCTACAACAGAAATCAAGTGCAGATTGTAACGTTTAATTTGAAGGTTTGAACAAAAATATCTGATAGAAATTGTAGGAATTGTACACATTTCTTTACAAACACTCCACATTTTAGGATGTCAAAAGTAATTGGACAAATAAACCAAACCCAAACAAAATATTTTTATTTTCAATATTTTGTTGCGAATCCTTTGGAGGCAATCGCTGCCTTAAGTCTGGAACCCATGGACATCGCCAAACGCTGGGTTTCCTCCTTCTTAATGCTTTGCCAGGCCTTTACAGCCGCAGCCTTCAGGTCTTGCTTGTTTGTGGGTCTTTCCGTCTTAAGTCTGGATTTGAGCAAGTGAAATGCATGCTCAATTGGGTTAAGATCTGGTGATTGACTTGGCCATTGCAGAATGTTCCAATTTTTTGCACTCATGAACTCCTGGGTAGCTTTGGCTTTATGCTTGGGGTCATTGTCCATCTGTACTATGAAGCGCCGTCCGATCAACTTTGCGGCATTTGGCTGAATCTGGGCTGAAAGTATATCCCTGTACACTTCAGAATTCATCCGGCTACTCTTGTCTGCTGTTATGTCATCAATAAACACAAGTGACCCAGTGCCATTGAAAGCCATGCATGCCCATGCCATCACGTTGCCTCCACCATATTTTACAGAGGATGTGGTGTGCCTTGGATCATGTGCCGTTCCCTTTCTTCTCCAAACTTTTTTCTTCCCATCATTCTGGTACAGGTTGATCTTTGTCTCATCTGTCCATAGAATACTTTTCCAGAACTGAGCTGGCTTCATGAGGTGTTTTTCAGCAAATTTAACTCTGGCCTGTCTATTTTTGGAATTGATGAATGGTTTGCATCTAGATGTGAACCCTTTGTATTTACTTTCATGGAGTCTTCTCTTTACTGTTGACTTAGAGACAGATACACCTACTTCACTGAGAGTGTTCTGGACTTCAGTTGTTGTGAACGGGTTCTTCTTCACCAAAGAAAGTATGCGGCGATCATCCACCACTGTTGTCATCCGTGGACGCCCAGGCCTTTTTGAGTTCCCAAGCTCACGAGTCAATTCCTTTTTTCTCAGAATGTACCCGACTGTTGATTTTGCTACTCCAAGCATGTCTGCTATCTCTCTGATGGATTTTTTCTTTTTTTTCAGCCTTAGGATGTTCTGCTTCACCTCAATTGAGAGTTGCTTAGACCGCATGTTGTCTGGTCACAGCAACAGCTTCCAAATGCAAAACCACACACCTGTAATCAACCCCAGACCTTTTAACTACTTCATTGATTACAGGTTAACGAGGGAGACGCCTTCAGAGTTAATTGCAGCCCTTAGAGTCCCTTGTCCAATTACTTTTGGTCCCTTGAAAAAGAGGAGGCAATGCATTACAGAGCTATGATTCCTAAACCCTTTCTCCGATTTGGATGTGAAAACTCTCATATTGCAGCTGGGAGTGTGCACTTTCAGCCCATATTATATATATAATTGTATTTCTGAACATGTTTTTGTAAACAGCTAAAATAACAAAACTTGTGTCACTGTCCAAATATTTCTGGACCTAACTGCACATCTTTTTTATTTATTATTATTATTATTATTATTATTATTATTATTGAAGTATACCCATAACAATAGACATGTGAATAATCATGGACCATATAGAAGGACAAATCGTTTTGTAACATGAGAAAAAAGAAGGAAAGAATTACGATCAAGATGTCCTTTTGATGCAAAAATCAATTTTTATTAGATTCATAAGGGGAGAAAAACACCAGTGTACATTAAAATCAATTTGACCAGATACCCGTATATGACCCTCCAATAATATAGATTAAATATATCATAAATATAGAGGTGTAGTTAGCAGGTTTTTAAGTTATTGGAACTTTACAGAAAATAATTATGGCATTCGTATTCCTGAGGTGTATCAGGCGTGTTCTGTACCCGATTGATCCCACAGTATATTGCAGGTAATAACTTTGCTGAATTGCCCATATATATTTGAACTTCTTGGTTAGAGATTCCCTGCCTTGAATGCTGCATTACCGATGCTGGAATATATGGGAAACGCAATGGACGAGTAAAATTGCTGTGTTGCCCCCTAAGCACATTGTAGACATTGCTCCTGGTCATCCTTATAGGACATTCTCCCGTGATATAGGGAAGGGATTTTGCCAACTCTTCTACATTTGTTGAATGCGAACATGGATAACATGTAATGTGTATTGTGGACAACAGCATTTTCATTTTATTTTCATGTTGTGTCATTGTGATCTTTGCAGGTCTTTGGGCACTGTAAGGGTGCACGCTGCGACATCGTTAGCCGATGATAGCGATGCCGAGCCCGATAGTACCCGCCCCCGTCGCACATGCGATATCTTGTGATAGCTGCCGTAGTGAACATTATCACTACGGCAGCTTCACACGCACTTACCTGCCCTGCGACGTCGCTCTGGCCAGCGACCCGCCTCCTTCCTATGGGGGCGGGTCGTGCAGCGTCACACGGCATGCGGCCAATAGAAGCGGAGGGGCGGAGATGAGCGGGACGTAAACATCCCGCCCACCTTCTTCCTTCCGCATAGCCGGTGGAGGCAGGTAAGGAGAAGTTCCTGCGGCTTCATACACAGCGATGTGTGCTGCCGCAGGAACGAGGAACAACATCGTATCTCCTATTGGTGTGACATTATGAAAATATCAGACGCTACACAGATCACCGATTTACGACGCTTTTGCGATCGTTTATCGGTGCATCTAGGCTTTACACGTTGTGACGTCGTTACTGGCGCCGGAGGTGCGTCACTTTGGATGTGACCACAACGACATCGCAGTAGCGATGTCACAACGTGCAAAGTACCCCTAATTGAGGATACATATTGGACTATTTAACTATCAATTGCCTCAAGAGGATAATTATATACTTTATATACCTTAATGAAGGGGGTTAATTCCTATGGATAATCCATATGTGCATTCTGGGTAATAATTTACTGTGATATACTATCTGATACACCTCAGGAATACTAATGCAATATTTATTTTCTGTAAAATTCCAATAACTTAAAACCTGCTAACTACACCTCCTATATTTATGATATATTTAATCTCTATTATTGGAGGGTCATATACGGGTATCTGGTCAAATTGATTTTAATGTACACTGGTGTTTTTCTCCCTTTATCGGATCTAATAAAAATTGATTTTTGCATCAGAAGGACATCTTGATCGTAATTCTTTCCTTTTTATTTCACATGGACCTTTTTTAGTCTATGGATCTTTTCAAACATCCGTCTTTTTTTGCAGACCAAGGGCTCACCAAAAAAAAACAAAACATAGTTAATGAATGTCCAAGTGTTGCCTGATTTGTGGATTTCGCTTATCCGTTCAGGTGAATGTAAATGCGGAGTTGCACCGTAGTGCTGTCTATTGTTCACTAATGCTAGGAGAAACTTGGGAAATCGCCATCAATTTTCTCTCATAAAAATGAATCTGGTGACATGGATGGTAAACACAGACACATGGGCAAAAACAGATAAAATGGTTCTGAGGGTAGTGAAAAAAAAAAAAGCTCTATGAATTTGGCCTTAAAGAGAGTCTGTCATCAGGTTTTTGCCACCTAATTCAAGAGCTGCATAACATAGGGGCAAAGATCCTGATTCCAGCAATGTGTCACTTACTGGGCTGCTTAGTGTAGTTTTGATAAAATCACTGTTTAATCAGCAGTAGATTATTTTAGAGGACTGCTTGGCCTGCTGCCAGGTAATCCAGCATATTCCTGAGCTTTGTATAACCCTGCACCCACCACTGATGATAGTGTACACAGAAAACTGCCAGTGTTGTGGGCGGGGTTACAGAGCTCCATATTCAAATACGTGGTAGATCTGCAGCAAAGAATATAGTAATATCAAAATGAAAGCAAGAAGCCCAGTAAGTGATACATTGCCGAAATCAGGGCCACGGTCTTTACATTATGCTGCTCTCAGATGGGATAGCAAAAAATTGGTGACAGATGCCCTTTAAAAAGGTTTCCTGATAAAAATGTCTAGTCTGAGGGGAGATACAGAAGTAATTGGCCAATTTTCTTTCAGTGCCACTACAGGGAAAATAAAGCATTACACAGTATCTAATGATAATACATAGACATGTGGGCTTATTGGAGGCAAGATTAATGCTGTGTAGCTGTTTTTCACGAATAGTGTCCAGAACAGGGGATTTGTCTTTATTAACTCAGAATTCCCCAATTTAATTTTTAAAAATCGGATTTGTAAACCAGATGATTCCATAGGAAAGGTGAAACTTCCCTTTAACAGACTGATCATATATCAACAGTACATTACATAGTGTCCTACAGGCACAAACAAGGTCTTGTTTTTAAATTTAATTTTGTATTTTTTATCTTTTAATCCACAGGTTGTCACATGTCTACCGTTATGCTCAGGCCACCCTCCCCTTCCATCCAGCCTGGCAGATCTCCACTCATGAGTCCAACGTTAAGTGATAGTGGTAGTGCCAGGGCTGATGATGTTGAAGAAATTTCTGACCACAAGGTAAGCTGAGACGAAAAATAATTCACTCACTACCTGTTAAAGGCGTTTATTTGGACTATGATACCCTCAGATAGGGCATCCATATCAGATCGTGGGGGAGGGCTGACTCCAGTACTCCCGCTGTTAGGGCTTGTGTGCGCTGCATTTTTATGTTTGTTTTTCATAGTCAAACCCACAGTAAAATGTGCTTTTTGTGTTATTTTTTGGTTTCTCAGCCTTATTGATATCTATAAGGGGCAAAAAAAAACCTTAACAAAATGTGTGTTTTTTTTTGCCCCAAAAGACCTACAGTAAATGAATTTAAGCCATTAAGCTAATTGTTAGTGGTTGTACCTGGTATTGGGACTCCTTTTTTTCTTATGGTATTGGGACTCTGTTCAGCCTATTCCCATTAAAGTGAATAGGATGGAGCTAAAATACAAAGCACGTCCACTACACAATTTACAAAGCTGTGCCGGGGAAGCAATGGAGGACACCCAGTTGTCACTGGTAAGGGGTTGACTCAACTTTTACTTATTGGCCTATCCAAAGAAAAACGTCACTCAAAAACTGGGATACATGCCCATAGTTTAACTATAGAATGAAAGGGGATAAGGTTTATGTAAATCCCAACTAAAAAGTAGGTGTTCTATGGTGGGTTGGGAACATTGCTAAGAGGTGCAGGGACTCAAACATGATATATGCATACAATATTATAGATTTACTATATGTTTTCGTTACCTTTTACTCCCTACTAGACACTTTTCAAAAATGTCTAGAAAAAAAGGCTAAGTGGTGTCCTAAAATGTGCATAAATTAAAGAAAAGCATTGATCCTTACGAGCAAGATACCCCAAATTTACCACACTGGATTTTGAATAACACAACAGTGATATCCGAACCATTTTTTTACCCTATTATCTTTGAATAAGCACAGATAGCTGGATTCACATATCCACGTGTCACGGTCCCAGTACAGACTACAATGTGCAGACTGGCCTCAGGTCTCCTGGTCTGACCTTAACCTCATATATACCTATGAGACTAATGCGTTTGGGGCAGGAGACCACCAGTTGGTCCATGAATTACAAACTGTGACACCTGGCTTTGTTAATGCAGCCAAAGGCTGGGTTCATATGGCCATTGTAATAATTAGACAAGTTACAGTACAGACCAAAAGTATGGACACACCTTCTCATCTCTAGAACAACTGTTAAGAGGAGACTTTGTGCAGCAGGCCTTCATGGTTATATAGCTGCTAGGAAACCACTGCTAAGGACAGGCAACAAGCAGAAGAGACTTGTTTGGTCTAAAGAACACAAGGAACAGACATTAGACCAGTGGAAATCTGTGCTTTAGTCTGATGAGTCCAAATTTGAGATCTTTTGGATCCAACCACCGTGTCTTTGTAGAAAAGGTGAACAGATGGACTCTACATATCTGGTTCCCACCATGAAACATGGAGAAAGAGGTGTGACGGTGTGAGGTGCTTTGCTGGTGACACTGTTTGGGACTTATTCAAAATTGAAGGCATACTAAACAAGCATGGCTACCACAGTATCTTGCAGCGGCATGCTATTCCATCTGGTTTGTGTTAAGTTGGACCATCATTTTATTTTTTAACAGGACAATGACCCCAAACACACCTCCAGACTGTGTAAGGGCTATTTGTCTAAGAAGGAGAGTGATGGGGTGCTACACCAGATGACCTGGCCTCCACAGTCACTAGACATGAACCCAATCGAGATGGTTTGGGGTGGGCTGGACCGCAGAGTGAAGGCAAAAGGGCCAACAAGTGCTAAGCATTTCTGGGAACGCCTTCAAGACTGTTGGAAAACCATTTCCGGTGACTACCTCTTGAAGCTCATCAAGAGAATGCCAATGCCAAGAGTGTGCAAAGCAGTAATCAAAGCAAAAGGTGGCTTCTTTGAAGAACCTAGAATATGACACATTTTTAATTGTTTCACACTTTAAGTATTTTATTCCACATATTTTCATTCATAGTTTTGATGTCTTCAATGTGAATCTACAATTTTTAGAGTCATGAAAATAAAGAAAACTCTTTGAGAAGGTGTGTCCAAACTTTTGGCCTGTACTGTACGTCTGCACATTGTGGACATGACTGTGTCCATATGCAGCTCCAAGGTCCCGTTCATGACATGGACTGGTGCAGTATCTGCCTACCATTTAAAAAAGCACTGTCTCATCTGTTAAACGGATAGGATTAATGCATGTTGAGATGTTTGTGAAAATCTCTCGTGTACAGTCATGGCCAAAAGTTCTCAAACGAACACCAATTTTAGTTTTCACAAAGTTTGCTGGTTGTGTTTTTCCAAATTTTTCGTTTAAATGTTTCTGTGGTAACTGAAGTACAATAGTAATCATTTCATATGTTTTTAATATTTTTTTGTCAAATGCATCAGGTTTTTACAAAGACTTAAAAAGTATTAACCCGTATTTTTCATGACTTTTGCAATTCGCCTCGCCATGCTGGGTAGTAGCTTTTAGGCCCCATCCTGACTGATGATAACCAATGCTCCCCAGTGCTTGAAGTTTATCACAATTTTTGGGTTTCTGTTTGTCCATCCCCTTTTTGAGATTTGACCACAGGTTCTCAATGGGATTGAGATCTGGGGCGTTTCCTGGCCATAGACACAAATTTTCAATGTCTTGTTCACCAAGCCACTTAGTTATATCACTTTTGCCTTGTGACATGATCTCCATCATGATGGAAAAAGGATTGTTCATTACCAAATTACTCCTCGTGATGCTGTAAAAAGGTCACTTCTGGAGGATATTTAGATACCATTCTATATTCATGGCAGTGTTATTAGGCAAAATTCTGATTACGCCCTCTCCCTTGGATGCAGAGCAACCCACACATAAATACTCTAAGGCTATGTGCGCACTTACCGGATTTTGCCGCGGATTTTCCGCGGATTTGCTGCATGTTTCGCTGCAGAAAATGTTCATAACATCTCTGCAGTGAATCACCAGCAAATCCTATGGAGAAAAAAAATCCTGTGCGCACTGGGCGGAATTTGACAGCTGCATGTTTTGCTGCGGGAATCCCGCAGCAAAAACAAGTGCATGTCACTTCTTTTCCGCACATCGCTGCGGGATTTCACTCCATTGACTCAATGTTAATCATGAAATCCCGCAGGGAATAACGCAGGCAGCAAATTCTGTGCGGTTCACTGCGTTTTCCTGCGTTATTCCCTGCGGTATTTCGCGGTTTACCTCCGGTAATGTACATCGCTTGCTTGCGGTTTTGCAGGGAAGTGATGTCATTACAGGAAGAGGAAGCCGTGCAGAGAGTAAACACAAACACATCACAGACACAGAACACATCACAGACACAGAACACATCACAGACACAGAACACATCACAGACACAGAACACATCACAGACACAGAACACATCACAGACACAGAACACATCACAGACACAGAACACATCACAGACACAGAACACATAGACACAGACACAGAACACATAGACACAGACACAGAACACATAGACACAGACACAGAACACATAGACACAGACACAGAACACATAGACACAGACACAGAACACATAGACACAGACACATAGAAATAAAACGGAAATATAGGAAAAAAAGAACGTGGGCTCCGCTGTATATTTACCTTCCAGCCGAGGTAAGCACACAGCAGCGGCCCGGTATTCTCAGGCTGGGGAGGGAGAGGGGCAGGGGTAATGTCCCCCGCCTCACTCCCCCTCCCGCAGCCGAGAATATCAGCCGCAGCTGCCCCGGCACTGTCGCATACATTATGCGGCAATACCGGCGTGTCCTCGGCTCTTCTTGCCACCGTGTAGCAGTGGTGGCAAGGTAATACAAGGGGTTAATGGTGATGGGGGACCACCGCCATTAACCCCAGGCTTGATCATGGCAGCGTCTATGTGACAGCTGACATGATCAACCTGTAAGTAAAGTGAAAAAAACACAGACACCGAAAAATCCTTTATTTTAAATAAAACCAACAAGCCTCGTTCACCATTTTATTAACCCCCCCAAACAAAGCTCCGACATAATCCACCGCTCCGGCGTCCTGCGCTGCTTCCATCCAGCCGCGACTGTCACAGACACAGGCTGAATGCAGCAGACAGCAGAGGTAATTACCGGTCATTTCCCATGGCCGGTAATGTGAACTCACTGCCGACCGTGGGAAATGCAGCGATCTGTCCTCTATCTATCTATCTATCCCTCTATCTGTCTATCTATCTATCCCTCTATCTATTCTTCTGTCTATCTACTATCAGAATTAAATGTATTTTTTTTTTTTCTTCAATGTGCTTTATTGCATTGAATGCAATAAAGCACATCCCAACCCGCACGCGGCAAAACCGCGGCAATACCGCGGTAAAACCGCAGCAAACCGCGGCAAACCGCATGCGGTTTTTGGGTGCGGTTTCCCGCGGTTTTTTACCGCGGGTGCGGTAATCTTTCAGGGCATGCGGAATTTTCTCAAGAAAATTCCATTTCCCAGTGCGCACAGAGCCTTAGGATGTTTTACTATTGGCATGACACAGGACTCATAGTAGCACTGACTTTTCCTCCTCTGCACCATCATTCTTCCAGATGCCCCAAACAGTCTAAAGAGGGCTTCATCATAGAAAATAACTACTGAAGTCCTCTGCAGCCCCACCCTATACTTCCTGCAGATTGTCAGTCTGCGCTTGATGCTTTTCCTTAAGATAAGAGACTTCTTTGCTGCAGTTCTCGACACACGGTCACCCTCCCAAAGCCTTCTCCTCACTGTGCATGTAGATGCACTGACTCCTGCCTTCTGCCGTTCCTGAGCAAACTCAGCACTTTTGTTAAACTGATCTCGTAGCTGAATCCTCTTTAGGAGACAGTCCTGCCATTTGGTGGACTTTCTTGGCCATCTTGACGTTTTCTTCACAGCAACTGAACCTCTCTGAAATTCTTGTTGATCTGATAAATGGCTGCTTTAGGGGCAAATTTACATAAGTAATTGTGAAGCCCCGCAAGTGTGGTGTCGGTGCGTTACCTGCAGGGACTCCACGTGGATGGGACAGTCTGGTCACAGGTAGGGAACCTTCTTTCTTTGATTGTCGTGACGCCACTCTCAGAATTGCGGTCAGTGGGGACCGCCACTGCAGATTAAGGGATGCCTGGGGCTGATGGTGGGTGCAGTCAGTATATTAGCCCCCTGAGAGTGAGGCAAGCCCCAGGCCCCGGTGTATGTGTGTGGGACCACAGGTCGCAGAATGACTCAAACACAGTCCAAGAAGTCTTTCAACGTGTTTACTCACTGTTTGGAGGTCACGGTGAGATGCCCGGGCGACACTGTGATAACCAGGTTGAACCAGGAATTCCAGGAGGCCGTTCTGAGGGTAGCTGTCCACTCGCCTTCCTTGCACTCTTTCTGTTTTAGGAGGATCCTTTGCTTGAAGCGTGCTAGGACCCCTCCAGGGAAGCTGTTACCACCCTGCTCCCCTCTCTCTGGCTCGTCTGCCGGCAGCGTGGCCTTGGTGGGATGGCTTCTGGCCCTGTCCCCTTATGGGCCCGATGATTGCTGCTTGGCCCGAGCTCTGCGTAGTAGTGGTGAGGGCATGAAGTATCCCCACCTGTGAGTTGAGCAGCTCCGAATGATTTGCTGCATGAACTGGGGATCTAGTTCCCCTTGTGTGCTCGGATACCGGGATCTCCGTACTCAGCCACCCTTCTCTCTCTGGATGATTTTCAGGCCGACCCACGGTACTCCTTTCTCCCCCGCTTTCAGCTACTGCACTCCTCAGGACCTGTCTCACACTCTAGAGCTCCTCTGCCCTGCTTCCTCACACTTCAACCCTCTTCTCTCGACCTCCTTCTTCCTCTCTCTCTCTGCCCTGCTTCCTAGCAACTAGCCCCTGAACACACCCCCAGCTGGGAATTGAAAGTTAACCCCTTCTGGCTACCCAAGGGTCCCCTCTGGTAGTGTGGGAGGCCTGGTCACTATATGTTTGTGTGTGCACCTCATCCTGGCCTTTGGAAATTACCTGGAAGCATTGTCCCCGCATGGGTGCAATACTCTGTGGTGCCTGACCAGGTCAGGGGCGCCACATTCCCCCTTAGTTATCATCAGCACGTCCTCGGGCTGCAAAGACAAGAGAAAAAGGTAAATACAAACTTTTCCCACACAGAGGCAATTATTTACATTTAAACATGCCAGGTACCATTCCACCACCAACCACCCACATGTCCGAACCCCACCCAAAAACCTCCAGGAGGTAGGTCGCCGGTCCTTTTGGTGACCAGGTCTGGGCCATCACATTCCCCAGACCTTTCCTCCAATCTTCCTCTCCTGAGGAGAGTGGTGTAAGGTAGGCCCCATAAACAGGCGTACCCGCTTCCGAGTGTTGGAGGGCAGGCCCCATAAACAGGCGTGCCCCCTTGTTGGTGCAGAGCCATGCCCCTCAACAGGCAGACCCTGTGGTTGGTACCAAGGAGGTAACTTTTTACAATGCAAAAGTTTGTGGTTAAAGCCAGTTCATAACCAGTGGTCTAACATTTTAAGGAGGTCTCACAATAGTCCTTGTGGGCACATTTCGCTTAAACGTTACTTAACTGTAAACAGGTTAAACATTACATTTCATACCGTCACTTTGAACTAAACTGTACTTTCTCTATAGCGTAATGGGAGCTGACCAAAGTTGCTGCGGGTTGACCTACGCAGTACTATACTGTCATCTGTCTGAGGTTGTGTCCTCCCACCCGATGTATGTGTCTCAATGTGAATAATGGGTGTACTGGGTATTGATACCAGTGCATGGTCTTCTGCTTCAGCTACATTTGGCTCTTCCAGGTTCTGAACAGGTTCTTCTGGGTCTCTTACTTCTCCAGATTGAGGGAATGTAATAACCGGAATAACTACTGCTCCATTGTATTGAGGCCAACTTGCTGGAAAATCTCCAAGTACAGTATGGATCATCTTTTCTTTTGGTTCTTGAACTGGCAAAGGGTTGGGAATTTCTTCAGGGATTCTTAGTTGTTCAGGACATTTCTTTAGGCGATCTCTAGAAACGACAGCTGTTGTTTTTCCTCCATCTTTGCTGATAAGGCATGTCTTTTCATTGCTAAGCGTCGATGGTAACACAGTATAGGGTTCTTCTTCCCAGTGATTGTCAAGTTTATGACGTCTTCTCTTCCTTTTGAGAACTATATCTCCTGGCATCAAAGGAACAGCAGGTGCTTTTCGATTGTAGGCTTTTTCTTGTTTCTCACGCTGCTGAGTCAGGCTTCGCTCCACACACTCTTGTACTTTCTTGTATTGGGCTTGGCGGTTGGAATCCCAATCAGCACCTTGTTGATGGTCTTCAGGGGTCTCAACTCCCATTTCCAGATCTACTGGCAATCTCCCTGGTCTGGCCCTCATCAGGTATGCCGGTGTGCAGTTCGTGGAACTCACAGGGATGTTGTTATACATGTCCACTAGATCGGGCAGTTTTTCCGGCCACTGACTTTGTTCTTCTAATGGGAGAGTCTTCAGAAGGTCGAGAATGATGTGGTTCATCTTCTCACACATGCCATTGGTCTGAGGATGGTAAGGCGTAGTACGGATCTTCTGGCAGCCGTATAGGTTACAAAACTCCTTAAACACTTCAGCTTCAAAGGCTGGTCCTTGGTCAGTGAGCACTTGATCTGGATAGCCATGTGGTCGACAGAAATGTGTCTGGAAAGCTTTGGCTGCAGTCTGACCTGTCAAGTCCTTGACTGGTACTACCACCAGGAATCTGGAGTAGTGGTCAACCATAGTGAGAGCGTAGTTGTAGCCTTGTCTGCTGGGTGCCAACTTTACATGGTCCAGGGCCACGATCTCCAGGGGCCGTTTAGTTTGGATTGGCTGGAGTGGTGCTCTCTGGCTGTGCTGGTCTTTTCTTCTAAGATTGCAGGGCCCGCAGTTTCGACACCACTTCTCTAGGGCAGATCTCATGCCCACCCAGTAGAATCTTACTTTAAGTAGGGCCTCCAGTTTCTTCCAACCAAAGTGGCCTGCACCATTGTGATAGGCTTCCAGCACCATCCTCGTATCCTTCTGTGGTACAATCACTTGCCACACCTTCTCATGCGTCCTCGGGTCAATGATGCTCCTGTAAAGTTTGTCTTGATAGATGAATAATCGACCCCTCTCCTTCCATAGGTACTGTGCCTCAGGTGGGGCTCCTTTGTCAAGGCTGGCGCCAGGCTGGCTGATCAGTTTCTTTACCAAGCCTACCGCTGGATCATTTTCCTGGGTCTCCTTCCAGTTGTAGTGAGGGAGTGGGTTCAGGGTCACCTCTTGGCGGTTGGCACGCGACTGCCGACACTGTTTTGCTCCATGGCGATGGAACGCTGGCAGCTCAATCTCTTCAAGATCATCTACATCTTCACCCTCGTCTGCTAGGTGAGGCATCCTGGACAGAGCATCTGCGTTGCCGTTCTTGCGGCCAGCTCGATACTTGACAGTAAAGTCATAATTCGCCAGTCGGGCTACCCAACGCTGCTCCATGGCACCCAATTTAGCAGTATCCAAGTGGGTCAGGGGGTTGTTGTCCGTGAAGACAGTGAATTTGGTGGCTGCCAGGTAGTGCTTGAACCGCTCTGTGATAGCCCATACCATGGCCAGGAACTCTAGCTTAAATGAACTATAATTCTCTGGGTTTCTTTCAGTAGGCCTGAGCTTCCTGCTGGCGTAAGCAATCACACGCTCTTTGCCTCCCTGCACCTGTGAAAGCACTGCTCCCAGTCCCACATTACTGGCATCTGTGTACAGTACGAATGGCAGACCGTAGTCAGGGTAGGCTAGGATCTCTTCACCCGTCAAGGCCCCTTTCATTTGTCTGAAGGAGTGTTCTTCTGCTTCTCCCCAGTGAAATGGCGGGCCGGAGATCTTTCCTCTCTTCTTTGGGTGGCCTACCAGGAGCTCTTGCAAAGGCGCTGCCATTTTCGTGTAGCCCTTGATGAACCTTCTGTAGTAGCCTACCAAGCCAAGGAACTGACGTACCTCCCGGACGGTAGTAGGTGTGGGCCATTCCTGGATGACTGTGACCTTCTCTGGGTCCGGTGCTACTCCTTCTGCACTGATCACGTGACCTAGGTACTGGACCTTTGGCTTCAGTAAATGGCACTTGGATGGTTTCAGCTTCATTCCATATCGGGATAGTGCTTCAAAGACTTCAGCCAGGTGTTTCAGGTGGTCCTCGTAGGTCTTGGAGTACACGATGACATCATCCAGGTAGAGCAGGACGGTTTCAAAGTTGAGGTGCCCTAGGCAGCATTCCATAAGCCTCTGGAAGGTCCCGGGGGCATTGCAGAGTCCAAATGGCATGCTGTTGAACTCACAGAGGCCCATTGGGGTGGTGAAGGCCGTCTTCTCCCGATCTTCTTCTGCTACAGATACTTGCCAGTAGCCACTAGTAAGATCTAGGGTAGAAAAGTAGTTAGAGGCTTTCAAGGCAGCGAGGGATTCCTCTATCCTTGGCAAAGGGTAGGCATCCTTGTGTGTTATCTGATTTATCCGTCTGTAATCCACACACATCCTCATCGTGCCATCCTTCTTTCTTACCAGGACCAGGGGAGCCGCCCAGGGGCTACAACTGTCCCTTATGACGCCTGCCTCCTTCATGTCCTTCAGCATGTCCTTTGTGCGCTGGTAATGGGCTGGTGGAATAGGCCTATGTCTTTCCTTAACCCTTTCACGACCGGCCGATTTTTCGCTTTCCGTTTTTTTTTTCGCCATTCTTTTTCTGAGAGACGTAACTTTTTTATTTTTCAGTCAATATGGTCATGTGAGGGCTCATTTTTTGCGGAACGAGCTGTACTTTTAAATGAAACCATCAGTTTTACCATATTGTGTACTAGAAAATGGCAAAAAAATTCCAAATGCTGAAAAATTGCAAAAAAAGTGCGATAGCACTATGGTTTTTGAGATATTTTATTCACTGTGTTCACTATATGGTAAAACTGATGTGTCTGTGTGATGCCTCAGGTCAGTGCGAGTTCGTAGACACCAAACATGTATAGGTTTACTTTTATATAAGGGGTTAAAAAAAAATCGGAAGTTTGTCCGAAAAAAGTGGCGCACGTTTTACGCCATATTCCGTGACCCGTAGCGTTCTCATTTTTCGGGATCTTAGGCTCAATGACGGCTTATTTTTTGCGTCTCGAGCTGACGTTTTTAACGGTACCATTTTTGCGCAGATGCTACGTTTTGATCGCCTCTTATTGCATTTTGCGCAAAAGTTGTGGCGACAAAAAAACGTCGTTTTGGCGTTTGGAATTTTTTTGCCACTACGCCGTTTACTGATCAGATTAATTGATTTTATATTTTGATAGATCGGGCGTTTCTGAACGCGGCGATACCAAATGTGTGTATATTTTTTATTTTTTTAACCCTTTAATTTTTAATGGGGCGAATGGGGGATGATTTGAACTTTTAGGTTTTTTTGTTTTTTTTTAATTTTTTAAAACTTATTTTTTTACTTTTTTTTTTTTTTTTACTAGTCCCCCTAGGGGGCTATTGCGATCAGCATTCCGATCGCTCTGCAGTATCTGCTGATCACAGCTGGAAGGCTGTAAACAGCAGATACGCTCTCTTTCTCTTTTGCTGTGCCCCGGGCACAGCGAAAGTGAAACCAATTCATGTGTAGTACAGGAGTCATCACATGACCCTGTACTACCATGACAACTATCGGGAGTCACGTGATCGCGTCACGTGACTTCCGGTTTCGGCGGTAAGTAAAACTTTACCGCGATTGCGCTTATAATGGCGCTGTCATGTATTGACAGCGCCATTATAAGGGGTTAATCGGCACGAGCAGATAACGATTCTGCTCGTGCCTAGCAGGCACACATCTCAGCTGTGAAAATCAGCTGAGATGTGTGCCGATCGCGGCATGCTGCCGCCGGAGGACCGCGGGCAGTAAGATTATGTCATTTAGGACGTAATTTTACGGCCCGCGGTCGTTAAGGGGTTAATGGGAGGATGACTGCCTGTGGGTATGTGATGTTGCACCCCTTTGATCCTACCAAAGTCTAGTGGGTTCTTACTAAAGACCTGCTCGTATTCCTGCACGACCCTGTAAACCCCATGTTTCTGGTAGTCGGGTGTAGAGTCAGTCCCCACGTGTAATTTCTGGCACCAATCCTCTAACTGCTTTTGGGAGGTCTCGCCCTCTTTTGAGTCAGCTTGTGTCAGGGGACCTACAGGTGTTATGGCGTCATCTGAGCATGTAAACAGTTTGGCTATGGTAGCGTACCTTGGTAGTCTGGCTTCCTCCTCCCCACAGTTCAACACTCGTACAGGCACTCGTCCCTTGTGTACATCAACTACCCCCCTGGCTGTCAGAATCGTGGGCCAGTGGTCTGAATGAGTGGGCTCTAGTACAGCCTGGTAATCTTGTCCTCTGAGACCTACCGCTGCTCTACACCACATCATCATTTCACTCCGTGGGGGTATCACAATGGGGTTTGCATCCATCACCCGTACACTACCAATCTCACCGCCAGTCTGTTTTACCTGTTGCTTCCTCAGAATGATTCGGATCTCCTTTTGCAAGGCTCTTTGCGACCTGCCCTCAGCACCTTCAACAATCTGGTGAAGCAACAACAACACTTCCCCTAGGCAATTTTCTATGACATTAGTGCCTAAAATCATTTGCGGGTTCCTTTCTCTAATATCAGTGTCCACAACAATCAGTCCTTGTCCCTTCATTTCCTGCCTTCCCACCTTTATGGTTACCTCTTTGACCCCGATCTGGTCTATAGGTTGTCCGTTGGCAGCATAGATGGTGAGGGAGGGGTCCGGTGGTCGGAGATCGTCGTCCGACCAAAACCTCCGATAAAGGACATACGGGATCGTGGTGACCTGAGAGCCGGTGTCCAATAATGCCGGGGTAGGGATCCCGTCCAGGACGATGGACAGGACAGGACGTCCACCCACGTACTGATCACAGCAGCGACTTGGGCCTGATCTTCTTAATCCTGAGGACTGGCCCCCGGCCCCAGGTTTGGCTCGTTTAAAGGACAGGCCCTTGCATAGTGTCCTGCCTCCTGGCAACGACGACAGATGGGTTGTCCAGATGAGTCATAGCGATCACTGCTCCTGCCTCGGGTTGGGGGACCTCTTCTCCTCCGCATCCAAGGGACGTCCTCTGGGTTGTCAGCTAGCAGGATCCGATGAGGGACTTTGGTCTCTGAGGGCAACTGCATTGCTTTCAGGATTTGTGCGACGTCCTTAGTGAGCTGTTGCACCTCGGAGGATAGTGTATTTATGGTCTCTGCTGGCGTGTTGAGTCCTTTTGCAGTTACCAGGGCCTGCGAGGAGGATTCCGCTCCTGCAGCCGTGGAACTGGCAGGCCATGCTGGTGCGACGGGGTCTGTGTCCACAGGAGGTTGGAGTGCTTTCACTGCCCTGTCTTTCAGAATGGCAAAGTCCACGTCAGGGTGTTCCAGGGACCACAGCTTCATCTGCTTCCCATCCTCAGGAGAGCGCAGGCCCCGCAAGAATTGTTCCTTCATCATCCGGTTTCCTTCCTGATCACTGACAGGGTCCACCAGCTTGAGAGCCCGTAGTGCAGCCTGCAGCCTGAGGGCATAGGCTCTTATGCTATCTTGGGGCTTCTGCCGGCAGTTATAGAAGTCCGTCCTCAGCTCTCCCTCGGTGCGGTGTTCAAAAGCAGCTGCTAGTTTGGCAAAGATGGTCTCAACAGAGCTCCGGTCATCATTGGTTCAGGACTCAGCTTCCAATTCTGCTGCCTCAGTCAATTGTCCCAGCACCACAGCGGCCCTCTGCTTACCAGTCATCGCGTGCATGTCTAGCAGGGTGCTGATCTTCTTCTTAAACCCGGTCAGCGTGTCTATTTTACCGGCGTATTGGGGCAGCCATTGCGCTCCTGGGACATACAGCAAGGAAACTGGCATTATGGGGGAGATTTCAGCCGGCGCGGCTGCGACCGCGGCACCGGCACCAGGCGCTGCTGCGTCCAGCGCGACGGGGGCTGGCATCGCTTGGGCTGCGTCGCCCTGACCAGGGGCATTACCTCCTGCAGCGTCCATTTTTCTTCAGAAATCCCCGCGCTCCCTTTCCACTTCCTGGGTCAGAACGCTCTCCGAATTGTGGGGATTCTGGGGCGGCCACACCTCTTCGTGGGCGGTGCTCTTCTCCCTCGCGCGGGCTGCAGCGCGCGCTTTTGAAGATGGCAATATGGCGGCGGTTCAATTTTTGCAGTCGGACCTCTGAGGCACACGGTCACCTGTCTGAACAGGTCTAGTCCTTATCCTGTTCGTGACGCCAGAAGATGTGAAGCCCCGCAAGTGTGGTGTCTGTGCGTTACCTGCAGGGACTCCACGTGGATGGGACAGTCTGGTCACAGGTAGGGAACCTTCTTTCTTTGATTGTCGTGACGCCACTCTCAGAATTGCGGTCAGTGGGGACCGCCACTGCAGATTAAGGGATGCCTGGGGCTGATGGTGGGTGCAGTCAGTATATTAGCCCCCTGAGAGTGAGGCAAGCCCCAGACCCCGGTGTATGTGTGTGGGACCACAGGTCGCAGAATGACTCAAACACAGTCCAAGAAGTCTTTCAACGTGTTTACTCACTGTTTGGAGGTCACGGTGAGATGCCCGGGCGACACTGTGATAACCAGGTTGAACCAGGAATTCCAGGAGGCCGTTCTGAGGGTAGCTGTCCACTCGCCTTCCTTGCACTCTTTCTGTTTTAGGAGGATCCTTTGCTTGAAGCGTGCTAGGACCCCTCCAGGGAAGCTGTTACCACCCTGCTCCCCTCTCTCTGGCTCGTCTGCCGGCAGCGTGGCCTTGGTGGGATGGCTTCTGGCCCTGTCCCCTTATGGGCCCGATGATTGCTGCTTGGCCCGAGCTCTGCGTAGTAGTGGTGAGGGCATGAAGTATCCCCACCTGTGAGTTGAGCAGCTCCGAATGATTTGCTGCATGAACTGGGGATCTAGTTCCCCTTGTGTGCTCGGATACCGGGATCTCCGTACTCAGCCACCCTTCTCTCTCTGGATGATTTTCAGGCCGACCCACGGTACTCCTTTCTCCCCCGCTTTCAGCTACTGCACTCCTCAGGACCTGTCTCACACTCTAGAGCTCCTCTGCCCTGCTTCCTCACACTTCAACCCTCTTCTCTCGACCTCCTTCTTCCTCTCTCTCTCTGCCCTGCTTCCTAGCAACTAGCCCCTGAACACACCCCCAGCTGGGAATTGAAAGTTAACCCCTTCTGGCTACCCAAGGGTCCCCTCTGGTAGTGTGGGAGGCCTGGTCACTATATGTTTGTGTGTGCACCTCATCCTGGCCTTTGGAAATTACCTGGAAGCATTGTCCCCGCATGGGTGCAATACTCTGTGGTGCCTGACCAGGTCAGGGGCGCCACATAATGACTAGTCATGTAATGCCCTTTGAATGCAGAGTAATGTTGACTGCACATACTGTATTTCCCTGGAGGTAACTATGGATGTTTGTTAAAAAAACAAACAAAAACAAAACACAGATCAGCGAGGCAAGAAAGCCATGCAAAGTCCAAGCTGAGCCCCTAAACTCTGTTACTTGAGAGGTTTATGTAGGTGAGGATCCTGTATCTTTTGTTGAGTTAGTTTGCAGACATGAAGGTCACTATTTTGTGTTTTATGCTGAAAAAGAAGACAATGATTTCAATCGTCATCCCCACTTTGCTCTTTTAAGTCAATCAGAATGACAGTGATATTAGCTGCCTTGTCTTTGTCACTTCATTCTCCTGCGCAAACAAGATCTTTGAAACGATGTACGCAGGTCATTTTGTGGCAGGGCTGAAATGCAGTTGAAATTTTTATTTTTTAATTTGTTCATTTTCATAGCAAGGAATGACTTTGTAATATTTTGCAATCCATCTAATAATTCTTCATAACATTCTACAGTTATTGAAAACAATTGAAGCACAAAATGTGAATGTGAAAATTAAACTTTGTGTCTGTCTCAAAACTTTTAGCCATGATTGTATTAGTGTACCGCCCCACGCTCGGCTGCAGCCGAGCCGCTCGGATCCGGGCTTGCTGGTAGGTGGCTCGAGCGTCTCTGGACCCGGGGGCCCTGTGGTCACTTCGATCTGAAAGGGGGCTGGCGGTTTAGGGGACATAGGTGTACGGCCGGAGCAGTGGTTAAGTTCGTGACGCCACCCACGGGATGTGGTGAAGGTAGACACCACCGCTGCAATTACGGGGCACCCGGGGGAGATGTTTATGCAGCAAGATGTTAACCCCTCCGTGGGCAGGGATGGTGGCCCCGGGACCCATTGGGTGTTGTGTGGTTGGGCGATGCAGGGAGGTGCGCGGCCGGAGGGCACTGTTGTACTCGCGATTAGTAACACACACAAGTCTCTGGTAAAACAAGTTGATGGTGGTCGGTGCCCGCAGCCAGCTGAGTCGGGTCCCCCACCCGGTTGGTGGTCTCTGCCTTTTTCCTGCACCGTGTTGTGTATGTGTGGACTGCCTGCGCTTTAGTGACGGGAGTTCACTCCCCGGCTTTGTGGATGTCGGGAGAGCCCTTTTGCCCGCAGACGCTGGCCCGTGGAATCTCTCTGCATGTGCAGTGGCTTTTTATCCCCCTCTTTGGGCTGTTGTCGGGACTCTGGGTGGGAAAGGACCTATAGTCCAGACCGCAATCAGTTAATTAACTCGGTCCAGTGGCTTCTGGACCTCGTTTCAGGGTCTGAGTACCCTATGCTCCGGTTTTCGAGTCGGTTCCCCGGGTCGGTACCGGCGGGCCACTACCCTGGCCCGGTTCCACCGAGCCGTCTTCCCGGCTCCTGTAGGCTGAGGCCACTGCTTGCCTCCTAGCCAAAGGTGCCCGGGCTCTAACCCCGGCACCTGTCAGATTTCGGCAGACCTGGCACAGGCCTGCCCTCCACTCACTGACTCCTACTAGAACACACTGACTTTTCTCCCACCTCAGGCTCTCTGAACTCCTCGGTGGGCGTGGAAACCGCCTGGCTCCGCCCCCCTGGTGTGAACATCAAGCCCTGAGAGAGGTGACTAGGGTTTAAAGTGTTTGGCTGCTGACACCTTGTTAGGGGACAGGTGTTGTGCGGGGTGCTATCTGTGACTACCTGGCTAGTCCAGGGCGTCACACTAGCACATTGTTATCAGTTATTTCCAAGCGGTGGAAAATGCTGTAATTGTACTGCTAAAAATGTATACAGTAGCAAAAGTGCCAGTCAGGAGAAACTCCAAGATTGAATGTGTGTGTGTGTGTGATGACATGGTTTGCACCAAAGGTTGATTTGGTGCCTGCATAACAAGAACGTAAATGTAACCTCAGTCATTTCTGGGCAACCTGATATCAATGTTGGGAGCAGACAGATGACATCTCCCATGCATATTCCTAACATCACAGATAGAATCCAGAAATGTTTGCTAGTGGTGTCTATGAGCAAAATACCATCCTATGCCATTGCAACTCCAAATTAATGAGATTTGTTTTACTAGCGCTTGGGAAATCAATGCAGCACAAACACTTTGTGATGTAGTGGTTTCTGCTTTATTACATCACGTGACCAGTTTATATAGTATCTCAAACAAAGAAATAACTTCTTAGAATTATGCACCAATAAGAGCTGTAGGGGTGTGTGTACAAATGTGAAACTTCCCCGCCCATCAGTGTTAGCTGAGCCCTATGACATCATTCAGTTATAAGACAAGATGGTTTCTATAAGAACAAAACGGATTGTATTCTCTCACATGTTCAAAGTGCAAACAGAATTATCTTTATTTCCCTGGTCTGCAGATGGATGAAGCCTATTATATCACCAAGGAAATTCTCAGCACAGAAACCTCTCATTTCAAGGATATTGAGGTCATAACTGTGGTAAGCTTCAATGAGTAGATAAAAATACCTCTCCTAACCGGTCATTCGTCTTGTTCTTCCATACTTGTATCCCATGTACACAGTCTTTGATAACCTAATATATGCATTACAATGAGTTTACCATCTTGCTTGATGGTTGTATGTCAAAGTGTAATCTCAAGTATATATACCATCTGACAAGGTATAACCACCAGGAAATAAAAAACAATATTACAAATATTTTTGGAATTCCTAATCTACATATGATCTTACCCTAAGAAGAGAGCCCAATCTGAAAGCAGCCCTAGGAGATACCACCTAGTAGAGGATTTAGACTTCAGTTTTAATTTTTTTTTTTTCCTATAAAAATATTTTTTTTACTGCTATCAAACCCATTTTAATTTGAGTATTCTGAACAGTTATCTATCGGAGATCCACCACCAAACTGTTTATATGGTCTCCTAAAGATAATGTCATCCATACCTCTTCTGATGCAATCTGTTGCTATCTGGCTGAAAAAAAAAATCTGTTTTAATTGATATAAAAATGAGGCTGAAGTGCTCTGGGCATGATCAGAGCACTTCCCGAGCCTCTGCTTTTCTGCCTCTGTTCTCCCCCCAGCCCAACCTTCAGCTGCTTAACAGACAGCTCTTTTATTGTGTTGTCAAACCAGTGAGCTGTCAAGCCTATGAAGTTGAGGATGGGCTGGGAACAGAGCCCAGGGAGGCAGAGGCTTGGGGAGTAATCTGATCATCCCTCTATGATAATAGGAAATAAAATTATGGTTTTTCAGTCATGGAGCAACAAATTACAAACATAAAGGTGTGGATGACTTGACCCATCCCACAGTTGATGGTGATGTCCAGTATTCTTAGGCTATGTGCCCACGCTGCGGAAAATGCGCGGATTTTGCCGCGGATTTCTCGCGGAAAAGCCGCGGATTTTCCAGAAATCTGCAGCACAGCTACTCCCCAGCCATTTCTATTGCATTTGGGAAATGCTGTGCCCACGCTGCGGATTTTTCCGCAGCGGAAATCGTGTAGATTTTCGTGCGGAAAAATCTGCAGCATGTCAATTATTGTTGCGGATTTCTCCGCAGGGTCCCATATACTTACCTGCCTTGATAGAGACCCGAGTCACTTTCTCCGTCCGGTGTACAGCAGCGCGGTGGATCCAGCCAGGTACAGGAAGGAAGAGGTGGGCGGGGCCTGCACGAGCTCCGGTCATGTGACAGCCGGAGCTAGTTCAGGCCCGCCCACCTCCAGCACAGTGAACCAGACTCTGCCTGACAGTGACCCGGCCGCCGGAAAGCGAGGTGCTGCATGATGGAGGTAAGTATGAGCACCCCGATCACTGCAGCACTTGTTCTGCATTGAGGATGCAGTGCCGAAGCCATGGTACTGTATCCTCAATGCAGAATGTCCGCACCATATCCGCACGACATTCCGCTGTATATCCGCAGCATTGAAACAGAGAAAGTTCTGTTGCGGATTTCTGGGAGCACCTGCGGAATGTCTTGCGGATATATCCGCAGGACAATGTCCCCGTGGTCACATAGCCTTAAGGGTTATAGCCGTTATTGACTTACAATTTTATTTGCCATCTGCCCATTAAATGCCCCAGACACTTTTTCTCATTATGACATGTTGTACATTGGTTTATAGTGGCTGGAGAAAGCGCTCGGTAAAGGTGGCGATCTACAGGAAACACTAGACCACCAGATGAAGCCTCTGTTTTCTTGCATGGAGCCCATACGGCTATTTCACCAGGAATTTTTGCAGCAACTTGAGGACGTCCTAAGCCTTTGGTAATAAAATAATGATAGAGTAAGGGCTTTCTTCCATACGATTTTGGTATTTTGATTTATTGTGTGAGGTAAGTTATCCTTCAGAAAATACACAGCTGAGCCAAATCTTCACTATATGAGTATTTTTAGGGGCTGAAAATGGATTCCATGCAGTGGAGAGTTTTGTTATGCTGTGTTCAGACTGATGTATTATAACAAACTGCAGCTATAAACAATAAGCTTAAAGGGGTGGTCTCTTAGCACAGATATTCATCATGGAGGGTCCTCAGCTCAAAGTGTCTCCTGTTCTGATGGACTTAAAGAGCACCAATCACCAGTATTTTCCTATATAACCTAAAGCCAGTGCTATACTGTCGCTATCATGCTGAGTCTATAAATACCTTTAGTTGTCAGAAGGTATAGGTTTTGAAACTCAAGCAAGTAAAGTTTGTAAAATGAGCAGCTTTTTGAATGGCAGCAACTGACGATCAGCTGATCGCTGGGGTGGGTATTCATAGTGATTCCCGCCTGTTAGTCCCCCATCTGTTATTTATGCTAATTCTATTATAGAATCATTTTACTACGTGACTAGAAGGACCTGTGCTAATATCATACCCATGTGACCAGAAGGGGCAGGGCGTCAGCCAACAGAAAAATAGTGTTGCTTCCAGGTATCAGCTATGTTGGTTGAGGCCCCACCCCTTCTGGTCACATGGGTATGACATCAGCACCAGTCCTTCTAGGCACTTAGTAAAACCATTATATAATAGAATTAGCATAACTAGCAGATGGGGGGAGGATGGACAGGAAGGGGGGCAGGAATCATTATCAAAACCTACCCCAGCCGCAGCTGATCGGCAGCTGCTGCCATTCAAAAAGCTGCTCATTTTACAAACTTTACTTGCTTGTGTTTCAAAACCTACAGTATACATCCTAGCTGACAATTAAAGGTATGTATAGACTCAGCATGATAGTGCCAGTATAGCACTGACATTAGATTATATAAGAAAATCCTGGTGATTGGTGCGCTTAAAGCTGTCCTTGTCTTACATTTACATGAAAGACCATTTATCTGAATGGCCGCCATGTGATACAGTATTACCCGCTGCAGGAGAAATGCAAAATAGGCCATAGCATTTTCTGCCCAGAAAAGTTGATTATTGCAAGTGGGATCTAGGGATTGTTGAGACAGCCCTTTTAATTTGCTATTGTTATCATGGGTGTCATCATGCTTTGAGGACTTCTAAACTGTGTTTTTCCAGGGAAGGACGATTTGCACGTACAAAAGACATGCAAATTCTTGGAGACTTCATGCTTCGGAATATGACTGCCTTAAGGGTAAGACTGTAAAAATGTTCCCATACTGTGCATCATAGTAATGTGACATTGTTAGTATTCACATTTTACAAGCCAGATTGCTTATACTTGTCCTGTGATTATGTAATTAAACCCACATAGGAAATTAAAAGCTGTGTATACACACTCCTCAACATAAAAATAGCAACACCAAGAAGTAAGAGTTGTCATTATAGAAATCTTAGGATGGATAGACCTTTTTATGATATGCAAATGATTAAAAATTGAAATAACATTTTCAAAACCTCTCAATTCATTATCAAATATTGGCGCCACACACAGAAATCCCCGCACTTTTAGCCTTGGCTGCTATCAGTGAGGTTATTACTGGTTGTCTGAGGAATATTCTGTTACATTGAATGCACTTGGCAAATAATCAAGATCCACTGCTGGCAGGTCCCTGTGCAGTTGGCGACTAATCATGTCCCAGATGATCTACATGAATGAGAAGTCTGTAGACAGTGCAGGCCATGGTAGCACATTTCAGCAAAGCAGGTTGCTAACGGCAGCACAAGCAACATACGGCCTGGTGTTGTCGTGTTGAAAAATATCTGGTACATTTTGGAGAATTGAAGGAGTGAAGGCTTCTTTATTGCATTACCCCTTTGGTCTCCAGTTGGTTGGATTAAAGAAATGGAAACCACATGGACAACACTATCAGGCCTACTCCTGGGATTATGGTGTTGGGTGGTATAATGCATGATATTCAGACCCCGCTAGTTTTCATTTTAGGTACACAAACAGCTCGGTGATACATTGATTTAATGGTAGAACCATTGAGTAACCTAGATGGCCAAAACATGCTACCATGGCCCGTAGCATCTCTGGACATTTGTGCATTATTCTGCGCATGCGCTCATACTGAATCAATTGAGATGTTTTAAATAGTTTGTTTACCTTTTTCATGATTTGCATATTAACATGTCTATTCATCCAGTATATATATTCTTATTCATTCATCTAAGTAAAACTAAGATGTCTTTTGAGAGATTTCTCCTTTATTAGACATATTGTACCTGAATAAGCCGGACTAGTGTTTCTATGCCCTTGGTCCTTGGTTTCTGCAGGCTCTCCTCCCTTCACTGCATAAACTGGAGGAAGCCTTTTTGGAAATGCAGAGAAGATGTCCGGGGAAGCAGGAGCTGGATACCTTACTGCAGGAGTTTGAACAGCAGCGAGTGTGTTATCTGCCTCTCAGCTGCCTTTTGCTGAAGCCTCTGCAGCGCCCCCTGCAGTATGAGAAGTTGTTGGAAAGATTATGCCGTCACTATCCGCCTTCACACCATGACTATAACAACTGCCAAAGTAAGACTTCCATTTGCGATTATCTATGTTTTCATCTGAAAATGCTCTTGCAAGGTCATACAGAAGATTTTACTTTGTATGCTGCACACATTGACCCGATTCATCACCGCTTTTATGACAGAATTCTGGTGTAAAAAGCTTTGAAAAGTCACAAAATTTTAGTGCGACATGAAGCTGCACTAAAACTTTGACTTTTGGAGTTCTAACCCAACTTTCACCCTGCTCCGCCAAAGTGGGTGAGCCAAGTGCAGGACAGTGGGAATCCCCGCTTGTCAACTTCATGATGAGCGGTGGCATTCCTTTCACCACATATACTGATACTCCAGTCCCCACCTGAAGTAAGATTAGTGGCAAGGCACACAAAGAGATGCCTCTTAAGAATACGTGTCTATGGCCGTGATTCTGAGGAAGAAGTCTAAGACTTCGAAACGCATAGATCAATAAACCCCTTTTTTAATCAATACCGCATGGCCTGAACTTCTAATGAGCAGCACCTGAATTCACCACATCCATTCCTTTACTATTTGACAGAAGAGGAATATTCAAGGATCTGTGATGTATTCTGTATCGTGGAGATGCTTGTACTGCTCTTGACGTGTAAGTGGTTTGCTTGTACAGTTAGAGAGATTTAAGCTAGAATTCTAATATCTGTCAAAAGATTGACATTTATGCCTAGCCCCATATTGTTGTGTGTTTTAAGCGCTTTTCTGAGAGCCTGGCTTTACAGAAAAAGACGTGTCCTATTATGCGACACTGTGCACCAAAGTTGTGCCGTAAATTTCTGCTGTAATGTAAGACAACTCTTAAGGCCTCGTCACACGCAACGACGTATCCAACGATATATCGCCGGGGTCACGGATTCCGTGACGCACATCCGGCATCGTTGACGACGTCGTTGCGTGTGACACCAACGAGCGACCGTTAACGATGGAAAATACTCACCAAATCGTCTATCGTTGACATGTCGTTCGTTTTAAAAAATCGTTGATTGTTGAGGTCGCAGGTTGTTCGTCGTTCCCGAGGCAGCACACATCGCTATGTGTGACATCTCAGGAACGATGAACTACAGCCATCAGCAATGAGGAAGTAAGGAGGTGGGCGGGATGTTACGGCCACTCATCTCCGCCCCTCCGCTTCTATTGGGTGGCCGCTTAGTGACGCCGCACGAACTGCCCCCTTAGAAAGGAGGCGGTTCGCCGACAACAACGACGTCGCTAGGCAGGTAAGTCCGTGTGACGGCTCTGAACGACATTGTGCGCCACGGGCAGCGATTTGCCCATGACACACAAACGACGGGGGCGGGTACGCTCGCTAGCGATATCGCTGCGTTGTGACGGGGCCTTTAGTTGGAGTAAACTGATGGTCCATTTACCTTGGCCGATATCAGGCCACTAAAGAGCCCCAATTGCCTATATTGCAGTCGTTTGGTGGTTGTGTATCGTCCTGTTTACCCAGTAAGACAAGCAATAATAGGGATGAAACAATCGCTGATATGTCCCAATACAGTATCATGTTATAAACCAAACATCGTTTTCTTTCACCAGGAGATGTGTTGCCAATATCAATGATTGTTGTGCATGCATAATTGCTCCAACTACCCAATAAATGAGCATTTTGTCTGTTTGTCAGGTGATTGCCAGTATGTTTACATCTGTCAAATATTGGGAAGAATTGTTCCCATGAACTGTAGTATGTTAAATACCGTAGGTTCATGAATGAAAAAAAGTCCAGCTTTCACAGAGAGTTCCTTATTTTTTGCTATTTTTTTATTTTTCTTTGGCACAAATAAATAGGCACATAACAGTCAGGACAGAGTCATGACCGACGTCGGCGACGCGTTTCGAGTGACGCAGCACTCTTAATCATGATGTCCTGACAGTTATATGCCTATTTATTTGTGCTAAAGAAAAATAAAAAATAATAAAAATGAAGGAACTCCCTGTGGAAGCTGGACTTTTCTTCATTCAGGGACTTGCTTTAGGCATGGCAGCACCTTGTCCGATGCTCCAGAGAGCCTTTGAGATTGATTGAACACTGTGAGCTGAATTTCTTTTTTCTATTATGTTAAATGGGTTGTCTGGGACTTAAACAATAATTGCCTATCTTCAGGATAGGTCATCAATATCTGATCAGTGGTAGTGCGACACCCAGCACCCTGTGGATCAACTGTTCCCGAAGCTGCTGCTCAGAACTACTCAGTTGTGCAGCTGCACAGCACAACTTCAAAAACTGTATAATAGCTGTGGCTGTGTACTGCACATCTACTCCCTATTCTAATCAATAGGATGCACATGTACAGTACCCAGCTGCAGTCACTATGAACTTGACGGAGCTGTGCTATGCCGTTCTGGAGCTGGTGGCACCAGGAACAGCTGATCCGCAGTTGTGCCGGGTGTCGCACTCCCACCTATCAGGCATTGATGACCTATCCAGAGGATAGGCGATCAATGTTAAAGTGTAACCGTAAAATATGAAAACATTTAAAAAAAAAAAAAAAAACAAAAAACCCCCACAAAACTTCAAATCACAACCTTTTAACCGCATTGAAAATAAAACAATAAAAAAACCCAACAAAACACATATGGTATCACCAGTTTCACAAATGCCCAATCTATCAAAATATAAAATTAATTAATCTGAGCAATAAAGGGCGTAACGAGAGAAAAATCAAAATTCCAGAATTACGGTTATTTGGTCGCCACAACATTGCATTAAAATGCAATAACAGGCAATCAAGACATCATATCTACACCAATATGGTATAATAAAATATGACAGCTCAGGACACAAACCTCAGCCATCACACAGCCCCAGACGCCAAAAAAATAAGAATGTTACAGGTCTAGGAAAATGGCGATAAAAGCTTAAATTATTTCTGAATATTTTTTCACCACTTAAAAAAAAACTATACATGTTTGGTATCTATAAACTTCTACTGACCTAGGGAATCATATTGCCAGGTCAGTTTTACCATATAGTGAAAATGGTAAGTAAAAAAACAAAAACCATTGTGGAATTGTAATTTTTTTCTACAACTTCACCTCTGTTTTCCAGTACAATATGGGGCAGAATGAATGGTGTCATTCAAACTTGTCCGGCAAGAAACAAGCCCTCAAAAATGTTAATAAATCTATCTCCAAGATTCTTCTTATTTAAGTCATCTTTAAAAGACCCTAAAATTGGATTTTGAATATTAGATTTTGGTTGTTAGCAATAAATTAACTGAATTAGACACTTAAATGTTTTCCAACCGCTACAACTAACAGCATAATACTAGTCAGGAGGCTCATGTTTGGTGGCATATGCATGTGGATTTAATTATTAAAGGAGTTTTCAAGGAATACATTTTAATAGTTCTCAACTGTAAAAAAAAACAACTTCTTGTTAATAAATAACAGCCATCCAAACTATTGTAGATCTGTCATTCAAAAGACAATCGATAACTATTCTAAAGCTGGGTTTACACACTGAAACTTTCTAGCGATCCCACCAGCGATTACAACCTGGCCGGGATCGCTACAAAGTCTCTGGTGAGCTGTCAAACAGGCAAACCTGGCCAACGACGCAACAGCGATCCGGACCTGCAGAGCGACCTAGCTGGTTGTTGGGGACGTGTCAAAGCAGCTATTTGAAAGGGAAGTCGCTGTAAAGTCCCCTTTACACACTGAGACTTTCTAGCGATCATGCTGCACAGCAGGAAACAAAGGACCAAAGAATGGTCCTGAACGATTTGTAGCGATCACAACTTCACAGCAGAGGCCAGGTCGCTGATGTGTTTCACACACTGCAATGTCGCTGGGGAGGTCGCTGTAATGTCACAAAACCGGTGACGTTACAGTGATGTCGTTTGCGATGTTGCAGTGTGTAAAGCCACCTTTAGACTCTCAAAATACCAATTAGAATTAATTGTCTCTGGAAGAGAAAGCGCACATAGGGTCTTATCAGGTATAAGATTTCGCAAGTATGGTGCCAAAAGCACATTCACCTCTTGAAGTTGTGTCAGGCACAACTCCTTGATGCACATTACTGTTCTTTTGTCCTGATGAAGAAGACGGTTATGTCTTTGAAACGCTTAGACCTACAGAAATAAAGAAAATGGATTTAATCACATACTCCTGGAGTCATGTGGTTTCTAGCGCAGCATTAAACCCGGATTTCTTTTATCCATATTGTTTTAAAATACCGATTAGTTATTTTGGTTAGGAAACAAAAAAAAAAGTGCAACTCCTCCCAATAAATTTGATAGATTTACAAGTGGAAAAGTTCAAGGTCTGACCACTGGGACCTCCATCGATTGGGAAATGATCCCTTATCTGGAGTAGAGGTAACTTGCCATCTTGGTACATACCCATTAAATTATTTTCTCATTCTTTGG
Organism: Anomaloglossus baeobatrachus; assembly: GCF_048569485.1. Classification (NCBI taxonomy): domain Eukaryota; kingdom Metazoa; phylum Chordata; class Amphibia; order Anura; family Aromobatidae; genus Anomaloglossus; species Anomaloglossus baeobatrachus. The sequence goes on along the minus strand of NC_134355.1, from coordinate 559,473,727 downwards.
AAACAAATGCAATCAAATGATTTTCCATTAATTTAATATCTTAAAGTCCACATGTCCCCAAGTCGTAGAGAAGAATGTTGTGCATGGCAATCTTAATGAATGCGGCCTCTGGAGTAAGATGTGACTGATTCATTATGAGACTCACTTCTCTCCTAGAAATGTATTGCAGTCAGAGCCTGGAGTAATACGTTTCTGCCAATATTTTTGCCGTTAAAGTGGTGTAAATTTTGATGAATTACTGTAGATGGGCAGTCTTACCCGCGTTCCTTCCCTCCCATGTGATGGCCATTTTGGTCTTTTTTGGATTGAAAATGTCACAAGTTGTAGAGTTTAACAACATTGAAGATGTTTTACCCCAGAAAACTGGTTAAAACCCCTATATGAATCTGGGCCAATATCTAATATGCATTGTAGCATGTTTAGCATGTGTAAATCTATTCGATGAATTATTTTTGTATTTTGTGCTTTTCCAGGAGCCTTAGGAGAAGCCAGTGCAGTGAGTTCTCGGCTCCGGCACCGCCTGCTCCACCTCCAGAACCTGCAGAGACTGGACCAGTTAGAGAGAGACCTCCTGGGAGGAGAACATCTTTCATCACCAGGGCGGGTAAAAAGCTAAATGTCAAAATAGTAATATTTACATCACTGAATACACCAACATTTATTTAGTTATTGCCTACATATGAAGAATACATGTTAGTAGTGTATCCCATAATATTGTGCTGTACTTCTTCTACAGGAATTTATTCGAGAGGGATGCCTATACAAGTTAACCAAGAGTGGTCTGCAGCAGCGCATGTTCTACCTAGTATGTCTGACGAGTTTAAAGGCGTTATCCCCATATAAAATTTACGTGGCTGAGATGGGAATAACTCCACTCAGCTCTGAACACAACTGGTGGAGCTACGAGAGGAATGGGACTAGCAGAGCAGGTGTAGCTTATTTGCTCTAGGCTGATTCTGTAGCTCCACATCCGGTGGTCGGGGAAGGAAGGCGTTATTCACATCTTAGCCTCTTTTTGGATAGTAGTGTAATAATACTGCCCAAATGTAAAATTTCAGCTAAGCGGCCTCAAATACATGCAGATACCATCTTTACAAGTATTGGCTCTTATGCAGGCCATTTTCATAGATTGTCCAATGTTGGAAATCCATTTATAAAACAACAAGTCAAATAATCGATGGTTCAGCCAATCATTCGGCCATCCCCTATCTCCCCTGAATCCTCTCTAAACAGGAGAATTCGCCCTAGTAGCCCTCCTTTGTTCTTTGATAGAGCAGCTGCCAGAATCCTCTGTCAGTGGCTTATGTCGTAAGGAACAAGAGGGTCAAGAGTCCAAAATCGGACAGATTGGATTCTTATTTCCCCTTTCATCATTTGTCAGGGGAGAGTCACGTATAGATTAGACAGCCGCCTGATCCCACTGATATTGACTGGTTCGGCTAACATTAAAAAGTGTATGAGGGCCTTAAAGAGCAACCATCAATTTAATTTTTCGTAAATAAATCTATAGTACACATAAAAACAATATACTGTGTAATATACTGTATCTTATCAGAGAATCTGCTTCTTTCTCTTCCTGAGCTGATCATTCATTCTCATAATTCTCAATTCATGGGTAAAATCTGTCTTCAGTGAATACAGACTTTCCCATTACTGAGATATTAGATGACAGTTTGTGCTCATAAAGTTCTATGGAGAATAGTAACTGAAGTTTTTGGAGATTTTTCCGCAGAATGTCTGTGTCTGCTTTCTTCTTTCCCCTCCTTAGAATATTAAAGACATCAACTGTCATCGCCTATTTCAGTAAGCGAGCAGACAGCCGTATTACTCATACGCAATGCTCGGACAGGCCGGCTGCTCTCCTGACCTGAGCATGTATTTCTATGCAGCTATCACGCTCGGGTCAGGAGAGCCACCGGCCAGTCTGAGCATTGCGATGTGATCGTCAGACGAGTCATATGACTGTTCCTGCACCCTAATGGGAAAGTCTGTGTTCACTGAAGACAGATCTTACTCATGAATTGAAATGAAAACATCAATCCAGGAGGTGAAAAAAAGCTAATTTCTCTCATAAGATAGTTTTAAAGTTGCTTATTTTCATTTATATTATTGATTTTTTTAAATAAAAAATAAATCAATGGTTATTCTTTGGGGGTAGGTGCCAGAGTGGTTGCGTCCTGACAGCGACTGTCAAATAGACATATAAACTGATTACCCAGTCTTAATAGCCGTGCAGTTGCAATAAACCTATGTGACTTTTGACAGTAAGTAATCAATTTTCACAAATTTCCCTATAAAAATCTCACAGTTGCTGCAAATGTCACGATGTGTCCAAACTGCAGCCATGCATCAACGTGCGACCCTACCCTAATAATCTGGTGGCCAAATAACATTAGCGTAGAATAATAATTACTCACCAGTGAATACAATAAAACGCCGTTTCCCTATTTCTTCTCAGTTCTCAGACATGCTGCTCTACACACGGAAGGGCCTGAGCTGCACCAACCAGTTTCGGGTGCATGGACGGCTCCCACTACATGGTATGCTGGTGAGTAGAATTTTTTTTATTTGGCAACTCACCAGGACATTGGGAACCCCCAAAACAATAATCACACTTCAGATCATTGCTTTACTGATGCAGGTAGTGGTGGTGCCAAATGTGATTGCCAGTGACAAAATCTGCGCTTTAAAATTTAAAACTGAAGTTGGCAACCCTGATCCTGGTGCATGCCAGCTATGATTACCATTTGTACCACTGCCAGCAGTATAGGAGCACCATTCTGCCATTTGTCAGTGCCTTTATTCTGAATGTTTGGTTCTCGATGTGATGTGTTCCAACCCCTCGGCATGAGCTGTCACATTTACTATATTAGTATTGCATGTATTATAATGTTTCCCTTCTTCTCTATACCTGTCACTAAAATTTCAGCTGATGGTTCTGGATCCTCCGGTGAGTACGTGTCTCGCAGTACTAAACACGCTTTATGGCCTTGTGTTAGGTGGCCCTCCATCTGACTGTAAAAGTGTCTTGCGCTTGTATTGTCATTTCGTCTGGTGACGCCATATGCTGTGTATTTGTATTGTCT